>NC_068378.1:27144111-27199111 GCF_023724105.1 Carassius gibelio | reverse complement strand
CTCTGCATCATGACCCAGATCATATTCACTCTCACATTCGACTCAAGTCAGATTTAACAAAGCATTTCCTCGTTCCTCATTGGCTCTTCTGAGCGTGCCAAAAGCCATCAGGGGAAAACTGAAAGCCCAAGTCACGTGATCGAGTCAAGCCACACTCTCTGATCTTCATCGACACGCCACGGTTCTCCACCATCAACCCGAAAACATGAAGAACCCCCAGCTCGGCCTTCAGGAGATTCGAACAAGAAGAGCCAGCATACCACGATTACAGCCGTTTAATGAGTTAAAACTGTACCTAAACATCCTTAAATACCTACCATAAAGCATCCGATCTATAAACTGGATTATAGGGTTTATATAGTTCTCAATAAAAGTATTAATGTGTCAAAAAATAGGGGGAAAAAACTGTGCATACTAGAAATGAACAGAAAACAGAAGATGGATAAAAGATTTATGAAATCATTATTATTCAGATAAAATAAAAAAACGGAATATGAGAAAAAAAAAAAAAAAAAATATATGTATATATATATATATATATATATATATATATATATATGAGATTTACATGATTATAATGTAAAATATGATGAATAAAGAGAATTAAGTAATAAACTAATGTATTTATAATTACATTATTACATAATTTATTCTCAGAATTCAAAAACTACTTATTTGGTTGTAAAATAAGTTAATGAATTAATAACTCAAAAAAAGCCTGAAATTAAATAAAGCATCTCTATAATATTTATATATATTATAATATATTTATTTTTAAATAAATATATATTTTAGTTATTTAATTTTTTTAATTGTGGTATTATGGTTCAAGTTGCAATAAAATAAATTAATAAATAAATTAATTAATCAATGAATCAATTAATCAATCAAACTGAACGACGAAAGAAAATAATATTATCTCCTATGTAAAATATGAAAGTCATACTTTTTAACAAATAACAATTTAACCATAATAATATAATATAATCAATAACTAAAGAAAACAAATGACAAAAAAAAAGAAAAAAAAATTGGATAATAAATTTAGTTTTTTTCTTATTCAAATAAATAAAAAACTACAAAGAACGAAATCAGATTTGTATTATAAACAAATAAAAAAGAAAAAAATTAGAAGAGAATATGTGAAAGAACTCAACGTCTCCAGTAGATCATTTTGCTGATAAAAGCTCATTTAAGAGCTGATCTTTACAATAATTTAAAACAAACCCTCGGAAAAGCGTTCATTAGGAGAAACGGCCAGGCAGAGCATGCAATTACTGTTTTCATAATTGACAGTTACATCTTTTTAATCACAAGATGGCTCGAGCTATAATGAGGCGAATGAATGACGCAAAGAGCAATAAGTCAAGAAAATAATTCTCAGTGGGTTTTATCCGCAGGATCTCGTGGATGTGAATCCTAAACGAGCCAAAAACTCAATTAACACCAGAGCGCTAGACAGAATCCAGAAACGCCTGAAGTTTCTGTGCCAATAAACCGAAACGAGGCTCCAAACACACAGGACTTCATTCTGTTTTCTGATTTCTCAAAGACAATGAGAAAAAAATATGTATTTTTTTCCAAATCAATATGCATCACAATATTTATTTACCATTAATATGGAAGGAAATACTCCCAGATGTTTGTAGGATCATGAAAATGAATGTAAATGTAACTTAAATTAAATCCTTTTAATTTTTTCTGATTTAATACAAATTTATCATCAGAAATGGTGTGCAATTAAATGAACTGAAACAGATTTTAAAATGTAATCAAATGAACAAATAACAATTAATTAGTTTACATCGCATATCTATTTTGATATTATTTTTATACACATTCATATTGAATTGATGCTGGTCGATGGGAATGATATTTATTTATTTATCTGTTTGTTTGTTTATTACATAAATTATTAAATGACTAAATATTTTATTTATTTATTTATTCATTTATTTAAATGAATAAATAAATGTATTCAAATTTGTATTCAAATTTATTTATTTCTTTATTCATTAAATAAATATCTAAATTAATTAATTAATTAATTAATGACTATATAATGAATGTATTAAATGTGTGTTAAATGGCTAAATAAATATTTTACATTTATATTATACAAATATTATACATTTATTTAAATGTAATCAAATGAAAATATAACAATTAATTTACCTAAAAAACTTTGGATTTTATATATATATATATATATATATAATTGTATATATTTTATCCTTCAAATTTATATTATTAATAGTAGTACTAGTAGTATTTTGAGAAGTACATTTTAGTATAAAACAGCAATATATTTCTGTCATAAGTTCTTCAAGTTAAACCAAACTTTTATTTTGGCGGGTTTTCATGGCGATCTTTCAGTCTCAGACTGGCTACAATCGCATTGATTTCTCCTGTGATCGAAAACTTTGTCCAGAGCTTATCATCATTAGTGACAGATCTTTTTATAAGTGTATATATATTATAAATTTATTTCGATATGATAATCATTCAATGCCCGGCCCTCCTACAATGCAATCTGTGCAACATGAGATGCTGATTTCACAATATTACCAAGAAAAAACAAGAGTGAAAGAAAAGACAAAGAAACCGCAATTTTTCCCCATTGTTTTGGCGATGACTCTCGGCAGCGATGCACATAAATAACTCCTGTCTCCGTTGTGCATCTGACAGGATTCGTCCTGTATCTTCTCAAGGTGCTCTCACTGAGAAACCGCTCATAAATTGTATTTTTATGTTTCCTGGACACGCAGCGACTAATGCGTCTATCAGATGCTTTATAGCTGCATTGTAGCTGCTCATACATGCCATAAAAGCATTGTAAAGTCTGCTCTTCTCTACACCGCTAATTGCTCACGCAGCAAGACACATTTTTACGGGCGTATTACCTCATCCCTTTATGGAAATATTTATGTTTCTGTCCAGAAAGACTGCTTTATTATTGCTAGTTGATTTTTGGATGGACGCGTGTCTTTTATAGGCAGACCTTTCTGGTTTTGGCTAGAGATTGCATGGTTTGGTCAGCCATTACTGTAGATAAAAGCGAGCAAAACAAAGTTTGGAATTGAAATGCATGTGGGATGCGTGTGTGTGTGTGTGTGTGTGTGTGTTATCGCCATCATGAGTCACCGTAAACATGCCCTCATGCATTTGTTTCTCAGGTGTCGTGTTCACCTGAAGATTAAGAATTTCCCACAAGCTTTTTTGTGGCCGTTGTGTTCGGTTGCTTCTTAAGCTCGCAGGCTAGTAACTAAATCCCGCCGCCCTTTGTTCACAAACACAAAAGACGTGCTCTCTGTGGATGGGAGTTGTGCGACTGAGGGTTGGCAATGTGTAAAACAAACTGGAGCTTGGGTCGTGAGTGCACTGTTCATTTGAGACGGCCAGGTAAATCTGTGCTGCACAAAAGAAATAAACAGTGAGATTTAATTAGAGGCTGCTAATCAATGCTTAGCGTGGAATGGGAGTTTCTCGTGGCTTTCAAAGCGATACGCTTCAACTGTACCTTTCTGCATCGTTGCATCTGTGTTTATGTTTGGAAAATACACTGCTGGTCAAAATATCAAAATATTATCTTCTGCTCAGATTAATATTATGATTTAAAAGAACGGTTTTATATTTAAATGCACTTTAAAATGTAATTTATTCCTGTACATTCAAAGCTGGATATTCAAATGCCCAATGGTTTGGAATAATTACGTTTTTTTTATTTTATTATTATCTTATTGCTCACCGAGGCTGATTAAAAATACTGTAAAAACAATAGAAATTTTGAAATATTATTACAATTCATAATAGCTGTTTTCTATTGTAATATACATTAAAGTGTAATTTATTTCCGTGATGCTCCGCTGTATTTTCAGCATCATTCCTCCAGTCTTCAGTGTCACATGATCTTCAGAAATCATGAAAATATGATGATTTAGGGCTAAGATTTTTATTTTAATGCATCACAGTTTCCACAAAAATTCTTTTCAACATTGATAATAACCAGAGATGTTTCTCGAGCAGCAAATCATCATATTTTCATGATTTCTGAAGATCATGTGACACTGAAGACTGGAGGAGTGATGCTGAAAATTAAACCGTTTCATCACAGAAATAAATTACACTTTACTAAAGATTCACATTGAAAACAGCTGATTGAAATTGTAATAATATTTCACAATTTGACAGTGTTTATTGTATTTTTCATGCAGCCTTGGCGAGCAGAAGAGACTTCTTTCACAATAATTCAAAATCATAATTATTCCAAACTTTTGACGGGTAAGTGTAAAATCATTTCTAATGACGCATAAAGCACAGCTTAACGCTTGACCGTCACTCAAATTAATTTAGCATGCAAATCTGATTCTGATTACCAAATACAGTTGACAAATAAACACAATTACTATCTCAGCAGAGCGGCCCAAGAATGCGTTGAAACAAAAGCAAAGCCAACCATTTTTTGCATGGCTCTCTCTCGTCGTAAATCTTCAGAGAGTTGATATTTCGGCTCGGCTCAATGTCAGCGCTGGTTACGCCGGACACGACCAGACGAGTCTGACCCCCTCGCCTCCTCCGCCGGCCTTTCCCTTCACATTACTTCTGCTATTCTAACTCTTCCACTTCTGCGCGGCTTCAATTATGCACTAGAATAACACAGGCCCCAGCTCGCGCCATTTGACATAAAGGCCGATTACGGGCGTGAATAATTCAGCCACCGTCGTGTCGTTGGCGATAGCGCGACAGAATCGCGTGCAGAACAGTCCTGCCTCTTTTAGAGAAACCCTTCTGCTTCTTTCGACACTCGGCTTAAAGCGACACACGAAGAGAATTACTGTGGCAAGTTTGACTGAATTTTCAGCATGCTGGACTAAGAATCCAATGGTATACAATAAAAGAGTCTCCTTTCCGAACCAAGACGTCTCTTAGAGTTCAAGCTGAAATAAAAGCAGCCCTCGACCCCTCAGATTTCACCTTCGGTGTTTCCGCGCGGCCGCCTTGACCTGGTTTCTTCAGGATTGCGTGCGAAGGTTTGCTGTGAGATCACAAACAGCTCTTAATATTTCATACAGTCACTCGCCAGCATCTCAGCGTCCGAACCAATCAGACGGCAGGAAACGCTGCGCTCCCATTGGCTGATTGACGCATCACAGGCCTCCTGCAGGTCGAGTTAAGAAGACTTCTACACATTCACAGAGGAGGAATAAAACGAGCCGTGTCAAAACACAATTAATAAAAACATTACGAATATTGAAGTAGAGATGCTACTAGACAAAGTTTAACACCAATTAAATTTACTTAAAATAAAAATGAATAAAAATAAAACTATATAAGGTTAGTATTTAAATTTAAAAAATGAATGTAATAAATAACATTATATTTGAAAATAAAATACAAATATTATATAAAGCAAACATAAATTGAAAAATATAAATGTTGCCAAACTGTAATATATATATATATATATATATATATATATATATATATATATATATATATATATATATATATATATATATATTTCTAGAGTTTAAATAAGCATTATTTTAATACCATTGAAATACTATTATTTTTTTATTAAGTTTGTATTTTTCTATTTTCATTTTCATTTTCGTTCAGGTTTTAGCAATTTTGTTGCACATTTTTGTAATTTCCAGAAATTTTGGAGAGTTATTTTATAAATATATATATATAAAGTTTTATTCATTTTAATTTTAGTCATTTAAGTACATCAACTTGAACTCAATTAAAATAAGCAATGCTGTCTAGACAACTAGCTAAAATAAAAAGCTTTTAATATTTTATTTTATTTTATTCCAGTAACCTTTTATTTAATTTAATGTAATACAAAATGTCGTTTAATCGTTTTAATTTTAGTTCAATAGCCTTGGTATAACTAAAGCACTTCCCAAATGTATTTAATGTCAAAGACCAAGATACATTATTATATATTTATATAAGAATAAACATTTATTTTATTGCAAATATAAAAAATATATATTTATTTAATAGACTTCTGACCACTTACTGTTGTTATTATTATTACTACATTTAAAGTGTGTTGCATCTCACAAATTCAAAAAAACAAACAAATATGAATTGCGCAGATTTCTTAGGATAAATCGTTTTATCTCAAATATTTTGTTACATGAAAATATTTTATTATATCAGTAAAAATGGGTGGCTAATACAAATGATGACAAATTACACATACTTTTATTCTCACGATCTTAAGATGCTTTATGTGTAATGCTAATTCTAGATATTTCTCTTCGTATGTAGCTCAAAACAATCAAGTATTTCATATTTACACATCATCAGCCACAAGCTGTAAACTTTTAGATTAGACGTCTGTCTTCACCTTCACCATCTGGATGTTTGTGACCCGTCCGCATTAACTAAGCGTCCAGTAGCCACAACACTGGGCCCGAATCAAACCGAGGAGCGCAGGAGACACCCCAACAGCCCTAAAGCCCTGAGCCTATTACACCCGATGTGAAGGGCACAGTAATCCTCAATTAGTCCAGAGAGAGAGAGAAGCGCCCCAGATGGCCTCTTCCATTCGACCGGACCATCGAGCTCCAGGGGGGCAAGAACAACACATCTTGAGGTTTGGGAAGCAGAGAGATCAGCTCCCAAACAAACACAGCTTCAGAAAGAGATGCTGAACATCCAGTCAACACAGAACAGAAGACGTTCTTCTCAGGATGTGAAATCAACTGTCCGGGCGATATCTTTAGCGTAACTGCGTTTCTGCAGACTTCCAAAAGACTCTCCAGGGTTCCTCTTAAGTCTTATTTATCTCATTAGGCCTTTGACACTGATTAATATGAATGCGAATGTGAGCGGGAAGGTTTATATGCAGGAGAGGAAGAGGGATTAAAGAGGAAAGGGTTTTGTGTCGGTAGACAATGAGCCGATGGCTTTTTAAGGCCTTTAGTGACTCCATGCCATTACCTCGTGAAAGAGAGAGACCTCGAGTCACTTCAGACCTACAGACGCTTAACAAACACACAACAACACCCGCATTCCCAGGTGACCCGGCAAGATTTACACCAAACCACGAGATCTAGGAGAAAACATCAACAAACGTCAGGTTACAAGCTGTCGAACATGCTTGACCACTAGTTTAAGACAAAGGAAGCTGTTTTATAAACTGAAGGAGTTGTTTTGATACACGAGCAGGGAAAAGTTTGTCACATTTACTCGTTTGGTTTTATATCTTCAAAAACAATTTTTTTAAATTATGTATATATGTTCATATGTATACAGAATTTATATTTTTATACAACATTAAAGTTAATAAGTGAAGCATTTAAGCAGAAGCCTTCAGATCAAAAGGTCTTTATTTTTTTGTGAAATCTAAAACAAATAAAAATAAATAAATAAAACATTTAATATATAGTAATATTAAATAAATTTAAAGTTAATTTTAAAAGATTTGAAGAGCAGATCAAAAGATCTTTAGATCTTGAGAAACAAATAAATTAATAAATATATAAAAAAACACAACTGTAAAAAATGAAAAATATTTATATTGATAAAATATTATATAAACAACTCTATTTCTAAAAAAAAAAGTTTTTTATATAATGTTATTTTAAATGTCAAAATCAAGAAAATAAAATAAAATGTAGATGTAAAAATGTATGTGTGCGCAAAACTTACATTTGTCTACAAATTAATTTAAAGCATTTATGCACAAACCTTCAGATCAAAAGCTCTTTAGATCTTAAAAAAAACATAAATTCAATCACTTCACGCAGGGGAACCCAAGTGTTTCGGGAAAGCGAAGGCAAATCATGTGCCTCTCTGTGCTTTGTGCACGTCTCCCACATCTTTCCAACAACACGAGGCCTGATACTGTATCTCGAGTGCAACAAAACCCCCTCGACCCATCACGAAACCCCTCTGCCCCCAGAGGACTTCAAGAAGGACAAAGGCCAGTTCTGGGGTTAATCCTGTCGGCTTAGGTCTCGTCTCAGACCCCGAGCTCCCAAATGTCACCTACATTGTTCGAAGCGTCCAGACACATTGGTCTGTGAAACCCTGCTTGGCATGGGAGAGATCTCTTCTGCGCTCCATTGTGGGCCGTTCACGCAGAGAGTATTACAAGCAGCACTCCATTCACCCCCTTCATCCTCTCCTGCTCTCCTTTCTCTAAATGCATGCATACTTTCGGTCCGGGTTGTGGAGAGGCGACAGCGAGGGGAAACAATAGTGGCCTTTCAGAGCGGCCGAGGCCTGGCCGTGAGGAACCGGCCACTCAATATTTACAGCGGGCGGACGCTTTGTTTGTTTGTTTGTCTGGACGAGGAGCCGCCTGCCGGAGTAAACACTGATGCACATTAGAAACAATCAAATGATGCACTCACTCCACACACTCTCTGCACTTATGAAATCTTACGGCACGTTACCTGGCTGCCAGCGAGTCTCGCAAAACCCATTTCAATTTCTTGAAAACTTGCCCCGCAGCTGGAGACTGATTTATTTTCCTTAAACGGAGGTGTGAATGTGGAACGGCACGGGTGAAGCAGGCGTGACCGATGCACCAGCCCCATTTAGACCAATGCAGCGTTACAAATAAAGCATTCGAACAGTCAGAAACACGGTTTGCATCGAATATTAATTCATAAAATCAATTGCACAAAAGTCTTGTTCAGTAGAAGGATCACGCATCAAACGTTCCTCTATTACTAGCAGATGATGCACAAACACCTGTCCTGTGCATTTGCTTATTTTCATCATTATTTGCTGGATGGGGCTCTCAAGCTTCGAATATTAATTTATAGTAGACATGCATTGTGAATAAAAGCAAATAAAATAAATTGCACTGCCTTCAGTAAAAAGATCTTGCTTCACTAGCTCTATCACGGCCAGATGATGCACAGACACAAGTATGTAACATGTACACTTTAAGGTACTGAAATGCATCTTTTTGGGGTAAATAAAGTACAAAGGTGTATCTTATGAAAGGGTATCATTTGCGTTTGCATATTCTAATTATAATTTTTTGGATGAGGCTCTCAAATTTCAATGCATTATTTTAAATTCATATTACATGTGCATTATGAATAAAAACAAAAAATTTAATAAATTGCATTACTTCACAACAGTCCTGCTCAGTGAAATGGTCTTGTTTTATGAGCTTTCTCATTTCTACCAGATGATGCATAAAATCAATTTAGGCAAAAATGTGTACTTTTAAGGTACAACAATGAACTTTTTGGTGTAAATAAGGTACAAAGACGCCTTTTGAAAGAGTATCACCCCAGCTGTTTAAACAAATTGCATTACTTTACAACAGTCTCGTTCGATAAAAAAAGGATCTTGCTTTACAAGCTCTCTTAATGCACAAACATCTGTCTTATGCATGCTCTCAGAGAGAAATAAAACGTATAAAAGCTGTCACCGGGGCGCTACCCTTTCAAACGCTACTAATGAATCCCATTTAGGGACAGATATTTGTCTTTAAGGTACTTCAATGGTGTGAATAAGGTACATTGGTGTATCTTATAAAAGGGTATCCATCCCAGTGACAGCTTTTTTTACTTTCAAATATTAATTCATATAAAGCATTCATCATGAATAAAAGCAAATAAAATGAACTGCACTAACTTCACAAAAGTGGATCATGCTTCAAAAGTTCCTCTTTTAAAACCAGACGATGCACAAACATCTGTCTTTCTTGTGCATTTGCTTATTTTCACCGGTTTGGATATTAATTATGCATTATGAATAAAAGCAAGTAAATAAAATGCATTTCACAACAGGATTGTTCAGAAAAGGATCTTGCTTTACGAGCTCTCTAGTACTTCATTACTTTGATGCTTTACAGTTTACAAAGCCTGTTTTCTGAAAACAACAGACAGTAGATCTCTGGCTCTTCTTCTCGTAGCAAATAAAAAACTGTTGCATTGCACGAAACGTCCCGCTGCCTTTTCAAGCAGCTAATGAGCTGAAGTTATTTCTCTGCCTAACATTAATCCACTGCCATCCTGGTCTCTGCTTTTCAAATCTGCTGTCGTTTATGGGTTATTGTCCATAATAATTCGCACAGACCTGCTGAACTCTCCAGTATGCAAACCATCTTTCAGAATGAATTTGAAGAGTGAAAAGGCACGGCACATTTTACACACCGTGGGAGAAGTTTTCCGAGGCTGAAAGAGGAATTTAGGCAGTGTCACAACTACTCAAGTCAGTCCGAATAGCAGCAGGATCCGTTTAAGACTGAAGAATAATATCTGGAGCAGCAGTCATATATGGCCACATGCATGAGGAACATACCATGTTTTATGTTTCTCTGCTGAGCTGGATACTTTATTAATGTACTTTCTTAATCTCCCACAGAAGAGGGGGATTTAAGAGGTGCTAAAATGCACATAAAGTACACGGAGGTTTAAACAACGGTGGGAACTTTGCTCTTAAAAATATATCTGGGCTAAACTATGTAAAGCAGCAGGAGAAAAAACACAAAAGAGTTTAAGTTATAAAAAAAAATGCTATTTAAAAAGTTATTAATATTTCGATTATAACAATTGTATCATACAAATATTTAGCAAGTTAAATTCTAATAAATAATTATAAATATTTAATATTTATTAGAAATTATTTGCTTGTTTAATAAATAATTAAAAATATTTTATTCGAAATTATGCATATCTTTATTAAAAAAAAAGGTATATGAATTTTTTCTAAAAATAAAAAAAAAAAATATTTTTTTTATTGGAAAATATTTTTATTTTGCAAGCAAATTTTTAATAAACAGTAATAAAAATTAATATTTTTTATATTTAATTATAATTGTTTTTAAAATGAAATACATTTAAATAACACGTTTGAACTGTGTTTTGTTGTATTTTGGGGAGTTGATGTTCTAAATGCTGTCCCGTAAACATGTTTAAGTCGAGTGGGAACACATTTCTGACTGCTTCATCATGGAACATTTTCACGAGCGACAAACGATCGTGTTTCAGCTGAATGTATGTGGGGTTTCCGTTCGGAGAGCGTGTGACCCTTGCACCCGGGTCTCCGCACAGCCGGAATGAAGCTCCTGAAATATCTAATTGTATTCATTCATTTTCTCTGCTCAGCATGGCACTGAGAAATAAAGAGAGTCACAGCTAACAGGGAAGGAAGTCAGAGGGAAATCTGGCTAGTGGGGTTTCTTGAGCATGGGAAACGGTACCGCGTCCTCATTACGGCCGTTTACTGTGCCAAACGTGCAGTGAGTAATTAACCACTCCACACTTCATTCTCATGTGATGAACACAAAAAGAACGGATGGGATTTCCTAAACTTGCATGCAAAATAATTCATTAGTTTTACAGTCCATGTGTTCATATCATCTCCTGCATGCATGCACTTCTTCTTAAGATCACTATGAGTCAAACAAAGCAGATTATTGCACATCAAAATGAGTTACTGGACACAAAACATGCTTTCTGTGAGTCTATCTGCCTTCCGCTAACAAAAACAAGACAATAAAAGACTTCACAAACCACTGGATTCTTACAGGCCTTGACGGGAATCACTGCAAACCATCTGTGCTTCTGAGAGCTAGGGTTAGTTCCCCCAAAAAACATGGAGGGGAAAAAATACAGGACTTTATCCTTGTGAAATATTATTATTTTTTTATGCACAGCAATGTGCAGTTAAACTTATTTTTTAACTGCGGAAAAACACAGAAAAAAAAACTCACTGTGAAGAAGGTTTCAAAACGGTCTGCTCCTCTCAAATGAGTTTTAAATATGAAATGAAACCTATTATTTTACTTGTACTGGAGATGCATTGAAAAAAAAATGCTTTTCATTGCTTTTATGAAAAGTGTAAATGTGTGGATTTTAATTTAAAAAAAAATACACATTTTAAATAACTAAGGAAAAATAAAAATAAATAGTGACTGAGATACTAATACTGTAAATCAATGGTCATGCAAAGACTGGAGATATATTCTCTAGCCCGTTTGACTTGATTTTCTTAATCAGAGAAGAAAACAAACAGCACTTTAATCTGCATTATTAAATGCATTCTAGTTTCTGTTTGGTCTAGAGATATAAAAGCTGTGCTCTCATCTGTAAATGCATTCACCTCATCTTATCATTGTAAGACATTTATATATTTATTTACTGAGAATTGCAGAGTCATTTACAGTTGTGTTTATTGGTGTGAAACAGATCCCATCTGCCGCCTTTTTAATATCCACAAATACACCTGCTTTTAATCAATGTTTTAGTTCAAATAATTTCAGGACATTGAACCGCATTTATATATTAATTCACATATTGCATTTAGTTTTTATTTCAGTTTCACTGTCAGTGAATCGACGCTTCAAAAGCACACAAATGCATTTACACTGCAAGAAAAAAAGCCTTAGATTAATTATAGATTTTTGCAAAGCAGCGTTTTTCACTTATGCAACTGTAAATATTAATATTATAATAACTGTATTGGAAAAATGCACCACGCCTTGAAAAACCATGAGACTGAAAGCAGCTGAAAATGAGAATTAAACACAGCAGGCTTCGGAAGCCAACACTAAAGTCAACTTTGCAATATAAAGTGCGATCGGGCACGCGCAGAAACGCTCGCGAGAAACTCTCAATAACTGCGTGCCATCCAACACAATTCAATCCATAACGCCTTATTAAACAGTTAAAAAAATACGTTTTTTATTTTTAATTCTAACTGTGAGTGTTTCATCTGACACATATTGCATGCATTCATATGCATAAACGGAATTTTATATTACTCAACAGTTCTGCATAAAATAAAATAAAAACCCACTATTCATTATTTATAACAAATCGCGAATAATCGCAGAAACACGATCGACTCAATAAAGCGTGTGTGTGCATATAATTAACCCGACTGCCCATCGTTGCGTTTATTTCATCTTAATAATAATTTTCACACAGGCTACCTTAATGAGCGCATTTTAAACCTGGGTCTGTCTAGAAATGCTCACGCAAGAGAAAGTGTCACGCGCACAAAGTAGCTCCCGGCGAACAGACGCGCGCGGATGCGCTCACCTGGGGTTGCTTCGGTTCCAGTAGACAGCGTATCGATCAGCCATCACCTTTGAGCTGGGCTCTTGACTAAATACACACATCCACAGAATCACACCCACGAATAGGATCATTTCCACTTGCAGCATCGCTACAGCGCACTCGGACACCTATATTCCTCTTGCTTTACTCGACTTTGATTCGCATCTGTGGCTCTGCGGATGTCAGAGAGTGGAGCAAGTGATGAGATGTCCACGATCTTCTGTCAGTGCTGTGAATGTCCGCACTTCGGTCAATAACTGTGGACTGCGCCGCCGGAGAGACGAAAAGCGGGCAGTCAGTGTTCAGGGTTCATTCTGAGCAGAAACCATCTGATCTGCAGAAGCTCTTCTCATGCGCACATGCAACTACAGAACAGGAGGAGCGCGCTGTCAGTCCGGCTCCGTGCGCACAGGTTTGGAGAAGTTGCCAGACGCTCAGACTGATCTCGGAGAGATGGAGAGCAGGGGTCCGTTCAGATGAACGCGGAGCTCGACAAACACACCCGCGCTCCGGACGCGCGTCATTCTACTGCGGGTCATCTGGGAGTTTGCTGATGCGCTTTCGGTTCGGCGGGAGGTGTGAGGATGGTGTGAACCCGGCGACGCTCACCGCGAATGTGTGTTCGGTTACAGCGGGACGCAGAGGAAGCCCATTGGCCCGCACTCGGGTGGGCGGGGCGCTAACATCACAAGCCCCGCCTCTAACCTTTTACTTCACCCACTTCATAAATATAACCCAAAGAAGAGAGAGAGAGAGAGAACGATAGATAGATAGATAGATAGATAGATAGATAGATAGATAGATAGATAGATAGATAGATAGATAGATAGATAGATAGATAGATAGATAGATAGATAGATAGATAGATAGATAGATAGTAAATAATACAAACTAAATAGTATTATAATATGTTCCAAATTAACTATTATAAACAAACAAATATAATAGTGTGAAATATAAATATAACACTTTGAGCATACAAATACGCATATACATTAATGTAATGCATGCATAAAGACAGATAAACTAGATAAACTTTTAAAACTAAAAGCAAGAATAAGTTAAATAACTAATAATTAAATACCATTATATACTACTGTATATATAATAATAAAAAAATACTTTCAATCTAAAAGTAAATATAATAAAATCATGACAAAAATAATATACAGACATAAAAACTATTTAAAATAACTATTAATTGTTGTAAAGAATTGTACATTTCAATTTGCGGTAATAAATATTGTTTAATTGTGTGCTGAGCTGATGGCAGTGTGCACTTGTTGCAGAGACAGTGTTTGTGTGTGTGTGTGTGTGTGTGTGTGTTGCAGAGAGAGAGAGAGAGAGAGAGAGAGAGAGTCTCTGCGAATGCATACACACAGAACACATGAGAAAAGAGCTGCGAGCGATGCCGGAAAATACACAATAGTGGCTAAATATTTACTCTATTATAGGAATTATGTTAATGTCAATCAAACCTCGACCTCCGTGTCATCAGAGCACCGTATACACTAAATATTAGATCCACTCTGAGACTTTGGGAATCCTCGAGCTTCTCAACCTGTTGCTTCACAGAACTCTGATGACCTTCAGAAGCTGTCTGTTTGTGGAGCGAGTGCTTTCGGATGTGCTTGGCCTTCAGCCGCTCCAAATCACACAGCTCCTCCGGCGGCGGGGGCCAGTTGTCCCCTGTATTCTGGTCACATCGAGCAGCAGGGGGCGGCTCGGGGGGATGAGGTCATTGCATCAGCAGCAGCAGCGTCTCTGCAATCTCTCCTCACCGAAACAGCCGTGTTCTCCCGCTGAGCTGCGTACAGAACGCATGTTGCCTCCATCTGATTTCAAAGAGAAAGATGATATTCCTTTCACCCGGGCCTCGGCATCACAATAGGCATTTCAATTACTTCTTATGCCATATAATTTTCCATCGAGGACAAGCTGTCAAAGAAACAGACAAGTTTGAACCTCATCCACAGACAAATTTATCGTGATTGATTGTTATTGTATATGGAGGTGCAGAAAGCGATTCTATCATGCAGGAAAAAACCATTCACCTCGCTGTTAAAAAGTTCACAGAGATATGAGTTTTCCAAGAGTAAGTGGCAGTAAATAACTATACACAAATAATTAATGACCCTCAAGATAAATGATGTTCAGCATCTAATGGCCGTGAGAGTGAAACCCAAGAAAAGCATCAGAGAACTGCTTACTGATGCTGAAATATTGAACACAAGGCTGTCAGATGAAGCGTTACAGGGACACTGTAAAACATACATTAACCTTAAAAAAGAGGGATGCATTATACCAGGTTGTAGCATTTATGCTAATTTCCACCTGTAGTCCCTGGGCAGGCTGATGACCAATAGAAAACACGTGTTAATAATACATTTAACCCTAAAAAGCATTTAAATTACCACACCGTTCATTCCTCAAACATAAATTTACAAATACAGTCTCACATGCACATAAATTACACTTTTTGGCCTACTCATGTTGATTCAATGGACGTTTTAAAACGCCTAGCTTTTTCATTTAAAGGAATAGTTCACCCAAACATGAAAATGTGCTGTTAATTTACTCACCCTGAGTTCATCCAAGATGTAAGTGACTTTTTTCTTCAGTAGAGAAACTGTGATCCTTGGTGATTCATAAAATACAAGTCAGTGGCTGCCTGATTTTGAAAAAAAAAAGAAATAGCATATCAGACAACACAAAATTAATCTCTGCAAGAAACTGAACATTATTTACTACATTCCTACCTGAAATCCAGAGCCTCATGCAATGGAGGATCCGATTATTTTCCGCGAACTGATTCTTTCGGACAGTACGCTTCAATGAACTGGTTCAATTCTCTAGTTCGTTGATGCAATCATGCAGGATCAGATATGCCGGTTATTTTGACTCTTTTTGAGTTGACGTGACTGTCAGACATCTGAAAGTGAGTTCTGAATGAGTAACTTGTAGAGCTGTGCTGCCTAAGCCACAAACTGATTCAAACGATTCACTCCAATTTGGTGAACTGGTTCATCTAGTTCACTCAAAAGAACCGGTTAAAAAGAATGATTCGTCAATGAACCAGACATCACTCCGGAACATTTGCCTGAGGTTCTGGTTTACAGGAAATACTGTTGTAAATAATGTTCAATCTCTTGCACAGACTGATCATTTCGCTTCATAAGACCTTGATATATCTTCAGAATCCACGGGTATTAATTTAGTGTTCATTTTTTATTCTCAAAAACGGGCAGTTTTACATCTTGGATGGCATGAGGGTGAGTAAATTATCAGTAATTATGATTATTTATTTTTTTGGGGTGAACTATCCCTCTAAATTTGGATGTTAAGATATATTTGCATGCTTCTAATCTCAACACAGATGCATTAGTTATAATGTGCATCCATAAAGGACGATTGCACATAATCCCCGATGAGCCCACACTCTATTTACCAAGTTGGAAAAGCAGAGAGTGTTGGATGTGGTTCAAATCGCTGTCTCGTTCAATTCCCACAGTGTCAGTCTGAGCCAGAACGTTGTATGCCAGCAGCGGAGCAGCACTTGCCATTCTGATGGCCGAAGTCAAATATACTGGATCTCATTTGTATACAGATCACAGGCTGTGCTGTAATACTCCCGCATTCAGCCAGACAATGGAGCCATTGTGAATTAGGATCAGTTGCACATGTCGCGTTG
Organism: Carassius gibelio; assembly: GCF_023724105.1. NCBI lineage: Eukaryota > Metazoa > Chordata > Actinopteri > Cypriniformes > Cyprinidae > Carassius > Carassius gibelio. The sequence continues at coordinate 27,182,371 of NC_068378.1, read as the reverse complement.
CTATACAGACATGTAGCAAACACAAGCGTGCGTGTGCACGGCGTCACGGGCTGGAACACAACCCAACACAATACTGCAAACAAACCGCTCTAGTGGACTTTAGTGTGGAAATGCATTCGTGAAGATTAGAATTGCTGTAGTTCCAGATTAACAAGAAACACGTCAGATTGCTTGCATTTAGAAAATGCAATTTAGATATCTCATGTAATGCTGTTTTTGTCATTGTGTTGAAGTCAGTAAGACCATCAGATACCATCCCGTAATTATTGCAGCACTTACAGGAGTGCACATAATTATCTCAAAAAATCAATATTGTTTTGGTGTACAGTAGATATCTGCTAATCCAAAGCACTCACAGTCCAAGTATCAGCAAACAATCATTTAGCTGCTAATTGCCAAGCTAAACAAATTCACAGGATCCCTGTAGCTCTGCTTTGTTCACTACAATAAGTTAAGTAAGTTAAGTGATTAGGTTTCTGAAAAAACACATCATAGACACACATTGGACTTTTCACACAAGACAGTAATACTACTAAACATAGCAAATTATAGGCCAATTTAATTTTTTTAGACACAAAATAATTTATTGTGCACTATTATGCAATTTGGGTTTCGTACACAGCATTCTACGGAAACTGCTGTATGTTATTTCATTGAGCAAGTGCGATTAAAATTAGATAAGGGTGGGGCTGTGAGTGCGGTTTTTCTCAATTTGCAAAAAGCATTTGACACGTTAAACGATAATATTTTATTATCTAAATTAACACATTTTAATTTTTCTGTGCAAACAATGAAATGGATTGAGTCTCACTGAACATCAAGGAAACAATGCACCAGAATTAAAACACATATATCTTCAACAAGACACGGTTCAACAGGGGTACCTCATGGGTCCATACTAGGACCTTTTTAGTTTGTACTTGAATGATCTTCCAGGTGTTTGTCCTGATGCATTTATTTCAAATGTACGATTTGTGATTATATACGGTGATTTTCACGATACTGTGATTTATGTACATGCTAAAACAAATAAACAGGTATCACAAAAACTATCTGCTATTCAACCACATCCTTGAATCAATCAAAAACACTTTAGCGACCGCAGAGCAACATATTAAAAAGCACCCAGAATCCACCACATGTAATGTTCCTAACTGATCTCGTCCAGTTCATTGTTTACCTTCACTTATTGTCATTTCATTCATCACATATTGGCTTTAAGATTCTACTGTCAAGCTAAATGTACTTCAAATCCGTCGCTAATCAAATCATCCAGTTGTGTTATGCTACAGGAAAGATCGCCTGACTCGAGCATGTTGCAAATACAGGCAGAGATCGATCGGGGTGATCTAATTGGATATATTTCCTCTGACGCCTCCCTCGGCTGAATGCTGATGATAAAGAGTCTCACAGGCAGCTGCAAGCCGGCCCTCTGAGAGCAAAAGACCTCGCCTGGATAATAAGATGTGTTAAGGAGTTTTTCAAAAGCTGTGCCAGCAAAGAAGTGCATGTCAATTTATCTTCCAGCCCTTTTACAAAAGAATAGTCTAAGTTAAAGGGATAGTTCACCCAAAATGAAAATGTACTCACCTTCAGGTCATTCAAGATGTGGGTGGCCTTTTTCTTCTGTAGAGCAGTAAAGACGATTTTTAGCTGAAACTGTGGTCCTAGGTGATTCATAAAATGCAAGCCGATGACTGCCTGTTTTTGAGAGTAAAAAAAGCATAACAGATATATTGTGGTCTTATGAAGTGAAACGATTGATCTGTGCTTTTTTTTTTACCTGTAATCCAGAGCCTCAGGCAAACGGTCCGGAGTGACGTCAAGTTTGTATTCTCGTGAACTAGTGAATTGAACCCGTTCATAGAAACAAACTGTCCAAAATAACCAGCTTGCGAGAAAGGATCCGATTTCCGAGTGATGACAGCCGCTGCACTTTATGAATCACCAAGGACCACGGTTTCAGCTAAAAATCTTCTTTACTGTTCTACAGAAGAAGAAAAAAAGTACCCTACATCTCGGAAGGCCTGAGGGTGAGTAAATTAACAGCACATTTATAGGTGAACTATCCCTTTAATGAGGGTCAAAATAATTGCCAGCAATGAAGTGCATGTCAATTTATCTTCCAGTCCTTTTTAAAAATCTTGTTTCAGTTAAAGCCCACAAACACGATGTCTCAGCATTAATCTTCCTGCAAGAACATTTCCTTCACTACAACAAACCTACTCTTTTCCACATGGCCGATTGAGGGTTTATGAATGTGTTTATGTGTCTGCTAACTCAGTTTGCATAACACATATAATGTTAGCATTAGTGAGCATTAAGACTAAGAGTATTACATGTTACTGCATCCTCATTTCCTTAATCCGCTTTCACAAATTACTAAAGATTCAGGGGCGTCAAGCACCAGGTATGCAAAATCCACAATTGAGGCAGCAAGCTTTAACAGTTCGATCGACATGTTTTAAAAAGTGAAGGAGAAAAAAAAAGTGGGAATAAATTTTTAATTCCTGTTTTGGCCATTTCTTTCCAAATTAACCAGGTAGAGCCGGTAACATTTACTGTACTGTTTCCCTGTATGTCTTTTCATCTCACTGCATTCAGCACATCCACAAACACACTCAGGCCACAGCATTTGTGTCTCTGTTAGGCTCTAAGTGAAAATGAATTCACTTCCTTTATCTCCAGCTGCTCTGAATTACTGATATTCTATATCTCAGCAGAACAGATAACGCTTACGCTATTTAATACATCTTCTCTAATGTTTTTTCCCAAACACATTCCGTATGCACCCACAATCAGGTCCCTCTGCAATCACACTATTTATTTGCTCAGTAATAAAGCGTTTGTTTCTTTATGTCGGTGTGTGATGCATTGTTCAGTGAACTCACCAATGGACACTGAGAAACACCAGCTGCTGAAGCTCTAAGAACAGCTGGAAATCAGAGCTGTGCTTCTCAATCCCAAAACAACTCTCAGGTCTTCCGATGAATGCAAAAAAAAATAAAAAATACAAATAAAATGCAACTGCTCTATAGTTGGGATTGCACATTAAAATAAATAGACGTATCAACTTTTACATGAGGTTTACACATCCCATATGTCAAGAATTGATTTTAACTGTAAATATATATATATATATATATATATATATATATATATATAATTTTTTTCCTCACAATTCTCCTCACAAGTGAGATATAATTGTGTGAATTGCGTATATAAAATGAGGAAACATAAAATGACCTTCCTTCTTGCAATTCAGTTTTTTTATATCTGCATGGTATCTATATCAGTTTATTTCGGAGTTAATTTTTTTGCAAGTCTGAGTTTAATTCTCGCAATTTCTGAGTTTATATCTCATAATTCTGAGTTTATATCTTACAATTATGTTTATATCTCATAGTTCTAAGTTTGTCTCAAAATTCTGGTTTAAGTCTGAGTTTATATCTCAAAATACTGAGTTTATTATATCTTGTAATTCTAAGTTTATATCAGAATCAGAATCAGAATCAGAATGAGCTTTATTGCCAGGTATGTTTACACATACGAGGAATTTGTTTTCGTGACAGAAGCTCCACAGTACAACAGAATGACAGCAACAGAACATAAAACACATAATAAAAGAATAAAAAATACAAATAAGTAGATAGTGAATGACAATATACAAATGACAATTGTAGGCAGGTATATTACAAAATGCAGTTATGTATGTACATATATATTATGTGCAAAATTTAAGTGTATACTAAGTGTATACTAAGTATGTGATTCACCTCATAGTTCTGAGATTATATCTTGCAATTCTGTGTTTATGTCTGAATTTATATCTCATAGTTCTAAGTTTATATCTCATAGTTCTGAGTTTATATCTCATAGTTCTGAGTTTATATCTTGCAATTCTGAGTTTATGTCTGAGTTTATATCTCATAGTTGAGTTTATATCTTGCAATTCTGAGTTTATGTCTGAGTTTATATCTCATAGTTCTGAGTTTATATCTTGCAATTCTGAGTTTATGTCTGAGTTTATATCTCATAGTTGAGTTTATATCTTGCAATTCTGAGTTTATGTCTCATAGTTCTGAGTTTATATCTTGCAATTCTGAGTTTGTCTGAGTTTATATCTCATAGTTGAGTTTATATCTTGCAATTCTGAGTTTATGTCTGAGTTTATATCTCATAGTTCTGAGTTTATATCTTGCAATTCTGAGTTTATGTCTGAGTTTATATCTCATAGTTGAGTTTATATCTTGCAATTCTGAGTTTATGTCTGAGTTTATATCTCATAGTTGAGTTTATATCTTGCAATTCTGAGTTTATATCTCATAGTTCTGAGTTTAAATCTTGCAATTCTGAGTTTATGTCTGAGTTTATATCTCATAGTTCTAAGTTTATATCTCATAGTTCTGAGTTTATATCTTGCAATTCTGAGTTTATGTCTGAGTTTATATCTCATAGTTGAGTTTATATCTTGCAATTCTGAGTTTATATCTCATAGTTCTGAGTTTATATCTTGCAATTCTGAGTTTATGTCTGAGTTTATATCTCATAGTTGAGTTTATATCTTGCAATTCTGAGTTTATATCTCATAGTTGAGTTTATATCTTGCAATTCTGAGTTTATATCTCATAGTTCTGAGTTTATATCTCATAGTTGAGTTTATATCTTGCAATTCTGAGTTTATATCTCATAGTTCTAAGTTTATATCTCATAGTTCTGAGTTTATATCTTGCAATTCTGAGTTTATGTCTGAGTTTATATCTCATAGTTGAGTTTATATCTTGCAATTTTGAGTTTATGTCTGAGTTTATATCTCATAGTTGAGTTTATATCTTGCAATTCTGAGTTTATGTCTGAGTTTATATCTCATAGTTCTGAGTTTATATCTTGCAATTCTGAGTTTATGTCTGAGTTTATATCTCATAATTCTAAGTTTATATCTCATAGTTCTGAGTTTATGTCTGAGTTTATATCTCATAGTTCTGAGTTTATATCTTGCAATTCTGAGTTTAGATCTCATATTCTGAGTTTATATGTGAGTTTATATCTTGCAATTCTTTGTTTGTCTGAAGATATGTATCTGAATTATGATATAGAAATAATGCAATTATCCTTTTTTTATCCTGTGCTGGAATCAAGCTTCCATAAACTAGCACTTTTTAGTCCATCACAAATATTTCCATAGTCAAGCTCTGCTGTCTCAAGGTTTAATGTACTCCAAAGAGCTTTCATGGCAATAACTGCTGTTTAACCAGCAGCCCTGGGCAGAGAAATGAGAAACTGTGAACAATTCATTCTGTTATCATCACTGTAATGAAGCGAGAGGCCATTTGGTCTGAACTTACAGATATCACAACATCACTAGCCCATAAAAAATAATTAAGCTATCATTGAGACAAATAAAAAAATGAATAAAAGGACATTCATTGTATGGCAGAAAATGAATCGACAATTAAAAGAGGCTAGTGTCTTGTGATAAAGTGTTTCATCTGAATGGAGTCAGAACTAAATGACCAAACACAATGGTTTGAGAATGAGACTGTAATTGCTCATTCTGCAGCCATATTTTAAGGAAATGACAGCAGAATATCAATTTCTGTGGCATTTTAAGGCGCTCGATTAAACTGTGCTGGTCTGTGCTAAAGGTTTATGAGTATACGGTTATGAAAACGAGATACAACCATCACAGATTTTGATGCATATGTCTGACATATGAAAAAACAATTCTGGATTGAATTAACATTTCTATCAACGCTTATTATGTGATCTGTGAATATCAGCCTCTCTTTTTATTCCAGCCTGTTGATGTGGGAATGTTAAAATGCTTTTTCGAGGGCAGACCAAACATCCTCTCACAGATATCACACTTGACACTGATAGCGCTTTCGGGCTGACTATATTTTGTCCATTTCTCATGGACGCCGGCTGTTCTAGGTTACCAGTTTGTTGGAGAAAGAAAACGTGTTAATGTCTTTTTTTTTACTTAAAAATCGAATGCAACTAAGAAACTATAAAATAATGCATCCTCACAAACCAAAACGGAATAGAAAATACCTAATAATTCACTTGACGTTATGTTATATTGTAAATACAGTCAGTTTGGTACACGTCATGTCTCACACTGTCTGTGACTATAATAGTCATAATGTACAACGATCTGCTTCCAGAAGTTAAAATCCTTTTCATTTTTGATTTTTAATGATAATGCATACCAAACTTTGATTTGAGAAATCTGAGTATGGGGGTAAAAGTGTACTTCAATTGTTTTAAGCATCTTATAAAGCCTTACAAATTACACAATTAAATAAAAAAATGACTATGATACAAAGGTATAATAAAATAAAACATATAACAAAATATATTCAAATAAAACAAACAAATATAGTAAAATATATAATAAAAAAAAAAAAAAAAATATATATATATATATATATATATATATATATATATATATATATATATATATATATATATATATATATATATATATATATATATATATATATATTAGATGCAGTACTTCAAGTCAAAGTTTAAAATGTATTGATTAATGTTAGACCCGGTTGATTTGGTTCATGTTTTAAAACTCTCTTCTTTTTATTTTAAATAAACAATGGAAGCCAAAAAAAGTATGCAGTCACTGTTGTGCTGTGTGTATCTTGACCTCTTAAATAGATTTTCATAACTGTACAGAATTAGAGTCATGCATTACATAATTTGCATCATAAACAAACAGCACAAGAGCATCTCATCCTAAAACGGTTTCTCCGTCCCTATTTAAGATCTGTTAATATCAAACAATCATCTCTCCACTGCATTTAATTTTCTTTTTTTAAACTTGGCCCGCTTTTAGCCTTAATGGTAATTAAAACTGGGATTCAAGCATCACAACCATCGTCTCGGCATGAACTATCGCTCGAGAATGGCGAGTGTTAATTGTCGCCCCAGGAGAGACTCTTTAACCACACAGCATGCCTTCAAATCCTTAACACCTCCTTGTTTTGATCAAAGAAGGCTTTGAGCGCTGCGGGTAAACTCACAAATCAGATGGAGGAAAAGAGCCTGCTTTAATTTCTGGAGACTGGTGAGATGAACGTCGACGGGTGACGGCGGGGTGATTAGCAAGAGGATTTGATTGAGTGATGTTAGGCTGTACGATTGCAGAACAACACAAACGAGTGTTTTACTGAACTCAGAATGGTTTTTCAGACAGCCCTCTCTCCTCTATGGTTCACACATGAGATGTTTTGAAATATGGGTGTTAGAAAGCCACAGCCGGAGGCCCGCCGTCCAGACAGTTGCCCACCTGCTGTTGGTACTGTAAAAACACAGTGAGCGATGACAGCTTTCCAATAGATGTGACGCTAAAAAGGCCCAGGAGCACTGAGAGAATTAACCCATTACACTCGCATTTAACACAGAGATGTGAGATAAAAAAACATTTGTCCTAACATGGTTCCAATGCAATGTATTTTTAAGTCACAGTGAAAAAAATATGTAGTTAAATGCACTATATTTTAGTTTTGAAAATACTCAAATAAATCCTCCCAAACAGAGGAGTAGTTTTCCTTGGGAAGTTGTGAAGCTGAGCCAGTATTGTGCTTTTCCGAGTAATGCGTTATGATTTTTCAGCTTCAGGTGGGATTTCTCTCGACACGTCGTGCTCTTGTGATGTAGACAGCGGCCAGGATGAATGAAAACGCAGGAGGGAATACATACGGCAAAGGAATGTCGGACTTCATTCCCAGACAGCTGATCTCCTTTGAACGTCCTGGATCATAAATCAAACATATGCATTTTAATAAAGCTGCCCTGGGAACACATATCCTTATGCTTCCGGTTCGCTTTTATGAATGATTCTGCTCGATTTGTTTCAGCACGTGGACGGAGGCGATGAAAGTCACATCCAGGAAAGTGCAAGAGTAACAGGAATAGTTAACGAGAAGGTTCACGGATGCCGCAGAAAGGTTGAGCCCTAGGAAGCGCTTCATTAGCAGGATAAACCGACCCGAATGTGATGCTTGGCTTTCAAATGTCAGAGAATACATTTGCATTTATCATACTCTTCTATATTTGATTTTCTTAACCAATACAGCAAACAAAAGCAAAAAAACTAAAACATTCTGCCCAAAATATGTTAATGTATTTCTATATTGGGTTAGGTTTAACTATATATATATATATATATATATATATATATATATATATATATATATATATATATATATATATATATATATATTATGTATTTTTTTGGCTGTATGGGAGCCACTGTTTCTATTGTGCATCTCGAGGTTGACCTGAAAGAATTCAAAGCTGTTTTGAAAACTGTTGAAAACAGTCACTTTAAGTTATGACTACAAAGGTATATCTTAATTATAGTTTCAAATACTTAAATTAAATTTTTCCAAAAGAGAGAGCAGTGGGAGATGGCGATCTGCAGGGTACCAACCGACGACCACCAAATTAAAAAACTTGCAGTTTATGCTCAGTCAGCTTTTTGGACCTTTTTGGATTTTTTCTGTAGTTTTTTATTTTTTTATTATTATTTATATTTATTTATTTAAGTTAATTTACTATGTTTTTTTTTTACTTCAAAAGTAAAACTATTTTAAATATCTTCAGGTTCAGGATATGTGAAGTAAAAGGTTCAAATAAATCCTATTTCAGGCTGCTAAGTATAACAAAAACGCTGTCAAATGAATCTTTTTTGCTCTTTTTGACCACAGATGGTCAAGATGTTATAAAACATGACAAATAACAATTTCTGGGGTAAGAATTGTATTGAAAAATGTGTCCATTTGTCTCTGTGAGTTGTTTACATCAAAAGTTATGCCACTTTAAATCATATTTAGATTTTTCGAGTTTGGTGCAAAGGGTTAAAAATAAAGCATTTTGGACATTGTTTCAGATTGGTACCCAATTTAATCATAAAATAGACACTTGAATGATAAAGAATAACAGGTTGTGGGGAAAAAAAAATACGAAAAAATAGTTGATCCTCTACACATCTTTGGCCATTTTTTGCTATTTTTGTCCAGAAATAAGGTCAATATGTTGTCAAATGTCAAAAATACACATTCCATTAAATTCCTGGGGTCAGAGTTGTATGGGAAAATGTGTTCATTTGTCTCTGTGTGTTGTTTACTTCTAATGTTATGCCACTTTCTATTTCACTTTTAGATTTTTCGGGTTCCGGTCGGGTGCAGCAAAGGGTTAAAAAAAGAACCCTTTGGGACATTATTTCAGCTTGGCACCTGGCAGATTATGAAAATAGACACTTTAAGGATTTAAAAAAATCAGGTGGCATAAAAAAAGCAGGGGGGTACGCGTGGACCCCTATTTCCATCTAGACTATATATAATGTATTTTTTTGGCTGTATGGGAGCCACTGTTTCTATTGTGCATCTCGAGGTTGACCTGAAAGAATTCAAAGCTGTTTTGCAAACTTCAGACGCCAGTGTCTTCAAACCTCTGGAAGGTCTCCGAAGCACAGAGTGTTAATTAAGCAAAGACATAAAAACTGACCCAGCTGGTGTTGCTCCAATCAAAGAAAGGGCAACGGAGCTGTTTGTCGGCGCGCTGGGAAAACCGTAAACGTTTATACTTTGTGCAAAGGGGTTTACAGTGCTCGGAAATTGCCCAGAGCAGTACGACACATCAAAGAAAAGATGAAGTTTGCTGTAGGAGGTTGATATTCCACACGGCAGACCTGCAGAAGACACCTTGAAACGCATTCTGCGTGGGCTCATATCTGCGCCGCATTCATCATGTCACCACAGTGGCTACGGTCCCACACATAAAGTTAAATCGTTTGTTTAGATTGGCCGGCTCAGAGAAAATCCCGGGCCGCTCCAGCGCCATGAGGTCATTGAGGAGCCGTCAATACGGATTACGGCAAATTGCTCGGCTGTCTGTGGGAGCTCAGGACGAACGGCTCGGCTACAACTGTGAGAGAACTGTGTGCAATTTAAAGGTGCGTTTTCCCTGCTGACAAGCCCCTAATTGAGGATAAAGGCTCTTTTCAGGTGCCCACAGCTGTAGAGTCATTACAGCTTTGATTTGGATGTGATTTCTTCTGCTTAAAATGACCTGGATCGAATTATCCAAGACGTTTCTGAGAACGTGTCACTCCTGAAGTCTTTCAAGCGACATCAGGAAGACATCACGGGTGTAGAAATCAATGTTACTGATTCACATGTTCAGGCAAAACAGCTAAATGAGCAACATGTGCTGACACACTTCCAGCATTTCAAGAAGCTATCGCTTTTTTAAAGCAGTCAAATGTTGAGAGAAACCCACGCCTGTTAAAAAAAATAACTAGCATTACTCACTTTATCTCACAGTAACCCAAAACCCTCTTAGCAGATACGGACACCGATCCTACATGAATCATTTCTTATAAATGAATATCATTCAAAATGTCAAGAGTTAACGGGATAGTTTAACCAGAAATGAAAGCTCTTCATTAAGAAAGGATATTTCTGAAGGTCAGTGTTTTTCAAAATATCTTCTACAGAAGAAAGAAAGTCATACAGGTTTGAAACGACATTATGAATGAATGAAGATTGTTCAATTTTGGCTGAATTGAACAGTTCAAAGGTTTGGGGTTGGTAATATTTTTGAATTTGTTGGAAAGAGGTTTAATTATTTTTATTTTCATAAAAAATTACAGTAAAATCTGATAAAATGTGAAATAATATTATAATTAAAAATAACTGTTTTCTATATGAATATCTGTTAAACTGTAATTTATTTCTGTGATGCGCAGCTGAATTTTCAGCATCATTAATCATTCTAATATGCTGAATTGCGGCTCAAGAAACATTTCTGATTATTACCAATGTTTAAAACAGTTGTGCTGCCCAATGACACATTTTTTTCAGGATTCACAGATGAATAGACAGGTTGTGGATTTCAGGTAATAATGCTGTAAATAATGTTCAGTTTCTTGCACAGACCGATCGTTTCGCTTCATAAGACCTTGATATATCGTCAGGTGCCACAGGGAATTATTTACTGTTTCTTGGTGTGCATTTATTTATTTATTTATTTTGACTCTCAAAGTGACAGAAGTCATTGACTTGCATTTCAGAAATCACCCGAGGGTGAGTAAATTAATAGCAAATTTCCATTTTTGCACGTATTTTAAGAGTTTATCCCCTTAAAAATTAACATTTTCACTTTGTAAACAAATTTTAAACACATAAGTAACACATTAAATTAAACACAATTTTGAAGTATACAACCTGAAATGGTATTTTCTCATAAAACACACTCTAATAATATTTGCTTTATTCACAACTACTGTTAAGAAACCTAACAAGAAGAAGAAGAAGAGGACAACGTATGTACAGTATGAGAAAGTATTTCACATTTCACACTTAAACACCACGATCCGCTGAACCTCAGAACAACACGTCACTTTTATCAGTCTGTGCATTGAGCACTTTTGATCAGTATTTCTAGAAGACGTTTGTGCAGCGTTTGAGTGCAGAATCCATTATCATCAGCCCTCGGCCTTCCATCCGCAGGACGGCCCAAATGAAACCATCTGTTTTTGCCATCTGTACTCTATTTGTTAATTATTCCTGGTCCAAAACAGTGTCTTTCTTCCTCTCCCTCGCTCGCTCGCTCAAATACCTCACATTTTTCCTTTTTCCTACGCTTTTCTTCCTTGCTCTCTGGATAGGAAAAGCCGTGTGGTCACATCACAGAGCTTTCAACATCTTAATAAAGATGGAGATTGCATCACGTCTGGAGTTATTAATCAAGCGTCGCTGATTTTGTCAGATTTTACGAGGAGGTGGAGCCTGCTGCATTAAACCTAATAACCGAGAGCCCTTATCTGAAGAAATGATTAGGATCTGATTAATCAAACTGGAAATCATTAAAAGCCACTCCTTAAAAAAACTACAGAAGCACATCTGTGCAATCATACGACCTCTGTTAGTCACAGCTAACTACAGTAGTGAGTTTGATTGAAGCGGCTCTTTGATTAGTTTTCTTTGTAAACAGTACACTATAATAATGAGAATTAGTCCTTGCAAATGCAGGTTTAATTGTGATTTTATCTTAGCTCGGTCTTCATTATTCAGCATCATCAATCATAGGCCAGAACTACATTTCTGAATCTGCATTCATTTGCTTGATTGTGGTTTTAAAACAACAGGGAAATTCATATGGATGTGTTCAAAATGTTCAAAATCTACTCATACTTTTTTTGCAATATACATGGATGACCAAATGCATTTGCCAAAAATTGTATTCACAACAGGTTGATAATTAATTAAAACTAAAACCATATATATTTTTTTAATATATATATATATATATATATATATATATATATATATATATATATATATATTTTTTTTTTTTTTTTGGACCAATTGTCTAAAAATGTTATAAATGGCAACATTTTTATTTTTAATTTGGAAGAAACATCATCAGTAGTATACAGAATAAAACAAAAAGTATGTTTGACTCAATGTTTTCCATAGCTATACTAAAATTAAAATTCAAGTGAAAACAGAAAATATAAATAAAGCTAATTTATGTATAAAACAAGAAAATTATAAAAACGTATTTGTTTGATTGGAATGTTTGGTTTCGTTGTTATTTCCTTTGTTATTTTTTCTTGAAATTTGCTCAATTTTAATACATTTTAATACAATATATTAAGTCATTATGCTTCTCAATGTTTAGATATTTCAACTGGAAAACAAGTCAAATTTTTTGTGTGTCAGGATCAACCTTTTAAATGCATTGAACACAATCACATTTATGTAGTAACTCAATAACACACAGAATATTAATGAAATTCCAGTTTCTCTTGAATGCCGTTCTGATTTCATACAATAAAAATATGCAAAAATTACTGCTGGACTTCATACAAATATAACATATTCTTCATGCTCTTTTACTCCTTGTTTTACATCACCAATCATAAAAACAATTCACAAGACTATTTGTGACTGTAGAGTATACGAAAAGTAAGTCATTATAAGCAAGTCATTATTTTTTGCTCATAAACAACAAAACTGGCCTCCGACAACCTTTCTCACTCTCTTCACAAAGAAGAGCTTATAGTCACAAAATGATAATGCATTTTTCAGAAAACAACACTTAATATCTTAAGTAATTTTGCTTATCAAATAACTGTATCACGATTTAAGAATGTTTAGATATTTTCACTGAAAAACAAGACAATAAAAATAATAATGCATTTTATTTAATTGCACCCTTATAAATACCGATTGTCACCTTACAGCAACCAAAAAAAAAAAAAATATATATATATATATATATATATATATAAATAAAGCAAAAATGAGTAACAAAAAATAAACAGTTCCTGCCAGCATTACAAAATTCAACAGTACAACGGCATACATACATCATGAATACAGTAGAGGCTTTGTAAGAGCAAGTCATAAAAAAGCCTGGAGAAAGATAAGAATCTCAAGATGAGATTTAAAAGTATGCACACTATTACTGTGGTGAAATTGGGAGGGAGGGGGGGATCTCCATAGGTGAGGGGCCGCAAAACTAAAAGTTATTGATCCCATTTTGCTTAAGTGTATACACAGCAACACAAGAGAACTCGAGAATGAAGATCTGAGAGTATGAAAAGGAGTATAGATGAGGAGAAGGCGGGTAATGTACGGTGGAGCAAGGTTGTGAAGTGCCTTAAATGTAAAACTGGAGTTTATTAAGAAGTGTAGAAGGAAGGCCAGTAAGGATAGCATTACAATAATCAATACATGAGGTAACCAGTGCAAGAATAACAATTGCAGTATTATTCGTTGTGTGACAGGGATGGTGAATATTAATATTACATAAGTGGAGATATGCAGTGCATGGTATATTATTAACATTCTTCAAAGGACAGTGTGCTATCCAAAATGACTCCCAGAGACCTAACCTGCTGAGAAGGACAAATTGCATTATGATCGATATCCAAAGAAAAACAATCAGATTTGGTCAGAGTAGATCGTGTAAAAATGAGTAAGACCTCAGTTTTATCACCGTTGAGTTTTAGAAATTTCAGTTAAATATCTGATCAAGGAACGTGGAGGGAAAGAGCTAGACGGTTTGGAAGACAGGAGCTGGGTGTCATCAGCACAGCAGTGAGAATGGATGCAATATTTCCTGAAAATATGAATAGCAGTGGGCCCAAAACAGAACCCTGAGGGACACCAGTGGTACCTGTAGATGGTTTTGATCAAAAATGTGTAATTTGAACAAACAGAGTGTGACTAGTGAGATATGACCTAAACCCGGATGGGGCATCCCAGTGATCCATATAAAACTAACCTGTGACGAGCATCTTATGCAAGATGGTTTCATAGGATGCATTCAGGTTGAGAACGACAAGTACTTGTTAATAAACCAATAAATCAGCTGCCTATAACAGATCCTTAGTAATTTTAACAAGAGCAGTGTCTGTACTATGGTGGGGAAGAAAGCCAGATTGAAATTACTCAAACTATTTATAATTGGAAAGATGATCGTGAACTAGAGTTGTAAGTTTAGATTTCCGGATAGGACACAATATCCTGCAAGAGTTGGTATGAAAGTAGTAAAAGTAGAGTGGATGGTCACATAGGAGTAGAGTTGGGTATCGTTGGAAAATTTTCAGTTCCAGTTTTGCCTAATGTTTTTTTTGTTTTTGTTTTTGTTTTTACTATTTTACCTTCATTTAATGTAGTGTTGCTGGAAGCTAGTAAGTTGTTTTTTTTAGTAATGCTAGTCCATCAATCACATGTACTTCAAAGTTTGTTTTTTACACTATCAATAACATTTAGTTTTTCAAGCAAAAATAAGGTGGTTGGACAAATAGTCCCTTGAGGGATAAGATACTTGTTAATTTCCCTAAATTAATGAAATATTAACTGTTATACTTAAAAGCATGTTTACACACACTCCATAAAGCCCTTTCTTTACAAATAATAATGCAATCAGGAGATGGTGTGATGCAATGAATGGTTACCACATTTTTAAACATTAAAAATGCATGTTTTAAACATTTAAAGTGGGCCCAAAACAGAACCCTGAGGTACACCAGCGGTAAATGTAGATGGTCTTGATTGAAAATTTAACATTTTAACAAATTAAGTGTGACTAGTGATGACCTAAACCTGGACAGGGGGGTGCAAGTGTTCCATAGAAACTAACCTGTCCAAGAGTATCTTATGCGAGATGGTATCAAAGGTTGCACTCAAGGTGAGAGGGACAAGAATAGTTAATAAACCAGCATTCACTCCGGTAGTTGAAATACTAGGTTTTATTGCCAGTATCTGTAACGCATCATATCTTACAGCATGTGTATGAACAGATCCTATAACTAAAGTGACTCTCAGGACCAGACCAGGTCTGGATTATAACAGTCTGATGTTCATTTGCTCCATCACAGGACTGAGAGGAAAGAGGCTTATTACTGAGGCATAATAACGTCTCAAAAGCCCTGAACTGACCAAGCAGACAGTTGATGCTCATCCTCATTTAGTGACTCACTAGATACTCAGATGCTTTGGATTTATTCTGGAAAAACCTTGAGGCCTTTTCAGGTCTATTTTATGTCAGAGCTATTAATGCAGCTCAAATTTACAAACTCATATGATGATTAGACAGAGCATTTAAAATGGAAATGAAAAACAAAATAAAAATATATAATTATAATAATGCAATTAAACAAAATATCAGACTCTGGGGGGAGAAATTATACATACAATTATTTATAAATGTATTAATAAATTATTCATATAAAATAATAATAAAAAATAAATAATAAAATAATAATAAATAAATAAAAATTATTATATAAAATAATAAAACAATAAATTTGGTTCCCATTCTACAATGGTCTTATTTCTTCAAACCATTGACTTTCCTCAGACTAAAACATTCAATCTTTTAGAGGAGAGCAAAGAGTTTTTCTGCCGACACCATGGACAGATTAAATGAAATGTTGAGAAGCACTGATGCCTGACCAACACATACAGACACCTCAGAGAAACACTGTCAGGAGCTGTCTGACCATCACGACTATATCCACATGTGCTTATGAAGCCAGAGAAAAAAAACACTCTCACTACATCTCTCTTACTGTATGGTATCGTAGCGTTTTAGAGAAGTGTAAGATTAATGATGACATTACAGCAGAAAATAGCTAATTGCTGCTGTTTAATCAAACATCACTAGTACTAGTGCTAGTTATTGTTATGAAACCAATGTAGTGTTTCTGCTCCAGACATGAATAATTCATTAGGAACTGCATAAGAGCATTGTAAAAACAGAACAACGTAGTAACCACACAGAAACACTCAAATATGCTCGTAACAACCTAGCAACAGTCTAACAACTCTTAGAACAACCTAGCAACTGCAGAGCAACACTCCATGCTCAATGCTAGCGCTAGTTACTGTTATGAAACTACTGTAGTGTTTGTGCTACATACATCAATGATTCTTTACCTCTTGTGTGTTGAGGAGATCGCCTAGCGACCAAAATAACAGCATCATAAAAACACTCAGAACAACCTAGCAACCAAAGAGGAACATTCTAAAACATTTGAAACACCTTAGCAACCACCCACAATGCACTAGCATGGACAAGAACAACCCACATTATCCTCAGAATGAATATAATAATAAGTTAGAGGTTTTGTTAGCGTTTAAACAGAAAGAAAGAAAGAAAGAAAGAAAGAAAGAAAGAAAGAAAGAAAGAAAGAAAGAATTTAGTAAGTTACAAGCAAATCGACAAACTGTAAACTCAAGATAATATTTGATATTAAAAGTTGGGATTGGAGCCACCTGGACGTAACGGCCTGTCACACAGCAGTTTTATGAATCCCAATAATTATTTGTAGAGCCATGAACAACAAGGCAAGAAATATATGTGTGTTCCCTCGTCGCTGAAGTTTATTTAGACCGTATTGATTTTGTGTCACATACGGGTAAATGTGAGATGAGTACTTACCACTAAACCATTTTCAAATGGTGTACACCTGATTAAAAACTCAAACGGCTTGCGGGCTGCGCTGACTCTCGATGTATTTTCATTTCCAATTGAAATAAAAGCATGACTGTAAATTGTCCGTATGACATTTAATACGTGAGTGTATAGATTTTGCAGAAGTGAAGGTGCGCTGGGGTAAACTCTGGGGTGGAGATCATTTACAAACGCTGTTAAACACACTGTATATCTGTCTTTTAAGGAGACCATGAGTGATGGTTGGATCACCTTTAAATCCAATGATCAATACATCTCAGTTTCACTAAAAACAACCAGAAACTTTGAAACAAACACCAGATTTTGACTCCGTTATCCCACAATGCATCGAACAAATGAGGTCACAGGCTTTTACTGTACAGTATTCCTGAAGAAAGCCCCAGTTTCGGTCTGTAAGGTGAGTCTCGGCGGATCACGACTGCTGAGCTGGTCTTCTCAAGTCTGATTTTGGGACAGAGAGTTTCATTACTTAAGCCTCCTGTTCCAATTAATTAAGTCACAGAGGATTCCGCTGTGAAAATTACTGAAGAGCTGCTAAAATAGCTCTGGTTCTTGAAGCTCCTTCCTAGTGCTGTTAACACTCTTGTTCCAATTACACTGCTATTGTTCCAGCGTCATTTATCTGAACACAGCTGGATCCTTCAGCGTCCAAGTGCCTTCAGGATACAAGCGCAGAGATCCAGTCTGTCTAGGAAAGTCGAGTCCACATTATAGTGTATCTTTAGACGCTTGACTGAAGTCAACAGGGTTTTAAACTAAAACTTATTTGATAGTTTCACTTGATAAGAGCCGTATTCCCTGACTGGGTTCGTGTAGAGCTCTTTGAAACTTTAATGTGGACCTTCAACTCCATTGAAGTCCGTTATATGGAGAAAAATCCTGAAATGCTTTCTTCAAAAACATTAGCTTCTTTGCAGCTGAAGACATGGGGGTGAGAACCAAACCATCCACAACGTACTGACAGACACATTCACACAGAAGAGGAATAAAGCCCATCGTCTCACATTCAGAGGAACCTACAGACTGGGAATTGTTTCAGCGTTAAATCTTCCCGACAGCACGGACGGATTGCATGACAAACCTACAGACGTGTCACTGAACTCTCCTGCAAACCTCTGTGATCTGACAGAAGCAGGACGCAGAGTAAAGCAGACCAGAGTCTTCTGCCAGTCAACAGTGTCTCTGTTGTCAAAATGCCACCATCTGTCTGGATTGAATGCACTCAGCATTGCCATGTTACTGTGTGGATAACAGAGCCGTGCAGGCAGAGATGACAGCAGAGGAGATGTGGAGGAACTAAAGGAACCGTCAAGGTTTTTCTGCAGACACTTTGGAAGATGACACAAGGAGAGATGCTGCAAGACAACAAAGACTTCCTACACTGATCCAGAACATCCAGAAGAGTAAAAGCACAGGAAGCCATGGACATCATCCATTAAAACAGTCACACAATTCTCATCTTCATTTCGGTTCCAAAACAATGAGCTGCATTTGAAAACACAAGGTTCTTCAGACACAAATTGCTAATTATTTCTACGGCTTTTGTGCTTTGTGTGCTTGTGTAGGCTGAATTATGATGCTCAGTTATATTCCTTCGGACCAAAACTGAAGACAGCATTACAGTTCAGTGGAAAAAAATCCACTCATAATGGTGGCTAATTAGATTAGATTAGATTCAACTTTATATAATGGAAGAGAAACAGATATTATCAATTAATACTAAAAGGTTTTAATTAAAAAAAAAAAAATATATATATATATATATATATATTTTTAGAAATGAATCCCTTTTGAACTGAATTGACTGAAACACAAAGGAAGTAGAATTAATACAGTAGTAATACAGAAACTGATTATTTCTCAGACATAAGAGTAATGACCAAAAATGAGTTTAATAAATAAACAAATAAATATACACTTTGGAACTTTAGAACAGGGGTGTAAAACATCTTAATGATAAACAGCTGCTCAAACATTTGTACTTGTATACCAGTTTAATAATATAGATACACACTTTCGAACTAGTGCAAATAATTCTAGTATACACACATAATTTGAATTATAATGGCAATAATATACATTTTTAGAATTACAATTCTGGGACATTAAGTGTTCTTAATCTCTGATCCAAAAAAACAAATAAATAATTTATAACATATGAAGAGTTTATTTGCAAAAACAGATAACTAGGTTTTCAAAAATCATGTTTTTTCATCGTGCATTCCAATTCATCTAAATCAAACTGCAGCTGGTTTATTTTGATTAGGTAAAAAACTACTTTAAAAAAAAACTAAAACAATAAAAACATGATAACATAACAAAAACATGATTTAAACATTTAAAGAGTTACCGGTTTCTGCAAATAAACTATTCATCTATTCATATAAATATATAAAATATAGAATCTTCAAACTTCAGTTTTGTTTTTTTCTAAAACTTTCTGCAATGCTTCAAGTTACAGTTCCCAATAGAGCCTTGTTTTGTAAAAAAATAAATAAATGTGTAAATAAATTTTTATTGCAGTTCTGCATCCTGTTTGCTACTGAACTTCAGACTGAATTCAGTTCAGAATGATGTACATCTTTGCTTTTCCCACACGGTCTTTCCATGTCACACATCGTGTTGATTCTAACTCACGCTACATGAAACCACGGCTTCGAAGAGCGCACGAGCATCACAGATGCATACATATACACAAACATATAGAGTTACTGTAAACCCTGCATCAGCTGCTGGACATGGTGTGGTTCACAAGGTGCTCGATTATATTCCAGAGCAACATCTACAGGCCCGAGATCAGCCGAGACTCCCGTGGACTCTCTGGGGGTTTCCTATCTCTTGCAATTAAGCGTGGCACTTTTATGGCTTTTATGGGCTGCTTCACACTGCAGAGGAAAGAGGTGAGACTCTTCTGCTCGCTCACTCTCTCTCTCTCTCAATTAGCCTGGCAGACGTATAGATCACTGTGCTATAAAGGCAGAATGCTTAATTGACCTCATCTCTACAGAAGTGTTTGGTCTCCGTCGAATGCAAGGCCACTGGACTGATGCCATTGATCGCCGTGCTAAAGACTGCAAGGACAGCCGCTGGCGGAAGAATAGAGCTGGCTCTGTGCATGCTCAAAATGATCAGCATTATTATGTTTGCCTCAAGGACATTGATTGGAATCAATCCTGGCGTTCAAAATATGCATTTACACTGAATTTAAATGACAAAAGTCGAACTCTGCAGAAAACAGCAGCCTTGAGTTTCAGGAAGACTACGGTGACATCAGATGAAAGTTGAGCAGCTCTTACAAGAACATAACATGATTTCCTTTAATAACAGCCATAAACTGTTAAACAATCATCAAATTTCATCATCAAAAAACTTTACTTGAGGAGAGATGTCATGTTTATGGTGCATCCATATGACAATTATTCCAAACTGGACTCTGAATAACTCATAAACTTCTACAACTAAATCTATAAATCATCTGGATTCAGTCACATTTAATGAATAGAAAGTGTTTCTTTCCATTAGTAGTCCACCCCGAGATGCTGACTTGGTTCATAAAAACTTATAATAAAAAATGTGTGTTGATGAATCGATTTAAACTTTTTGGTGTCTTTTAACATGCTACACTTATTATATATAGAGAACAAAATATGCAGAAATCTAAATTCTGCTTATTATAATATATGGCAAAATATTAAAAAAAAGATTTTTTAAATTGAATTAAATCTTAAACTTATTTTTTATGTATATATTTCTTTAATTTATTATTTGCACTATTATTATTTTTTTCATTTGTATTATTATTATTATTTTTATATATTTTTAACTTCTTATTGTAATTGCTTAATAAAACTAAAACAGTTATTGTTTTCGTTAATTCAAATAATACAAATATAAAATAAATATTAGATTAAAAAAATACTTAAAAAATTCGCAATTAACTGAAATAAGTTTAAATCATTAAAACGAATGCTAATACATATAAAGCAGTATAAAAATACTTAAAAATAAAAATCACAAAAACACATTATAAAATTACTTAAACTAAATTTTAAAACAACTAAAATGATACAAAATAAATAATTTTTAAATAAAATATTAGTATAGTATATTAATAACACAACATAAAACTAAAGATAAATATAGACCGTGAATTAAATATGCACCACTTTTGTGAGCTGTTGGAAACAAGCTTAAATATTACCATTAGTTTACACAGAAATTGTTAATTAGAGATAAATATGCACATCAATGCAAAACAAGAGTAGCACAAACTATTTGATGCTCTATGTTTTCCTCCCGTTCACAAACAGCATCCTAGTGTATCTGTGTGAGATCTGATTATAAAAGCAGAATATAATGGACAAATATATTTGGAATTTGGCAAAAGTGAGAATAAAGTGGACCTAGAGGGGTTTTCATCCACAATTAAAGCACATCAGAAGCGACCTGCTTTTGGATCCTCACATATAAGCTCAGAAACTGATCAAAAGTCACCCAGAGGCTGGCAGAAACTATAAAAGCGAGTGTCTGTCTTTCAGCTTTTAATGGCAAAAGCTGCATGAATCAGTGCATCATCTCGACTGCACGGGACAGAAACTCTAGCGCAAGTCCTCATGTTCCTCTCTGAAATTCCCTCGTTATTTCAGCTTGTGTTGATGTAAACACACGTCAGCAGAACCACCGTGTAACCGTATTTGACAGAGCCGACAGATGTTATCAATCACTTCCTGTTCCTGTGATCCACGAACCGCTTTCACAATATCGCAGTCATGCAGCTCGACATCTTTAGTAACAGCTTTGAAGGGAAGTCGTGGCCTAATGGTTAGAGGGTAGGACTCCCAATCGAAGGGTTGTGAGTTCTAGTCTCGGGCCGGACGGAATTGTGGGTGGGAGTGCATGTACAATTCTCTCTCCACCTTCAATACCATGACTTAGGTGTCCTTGAGCAAGGCATCGAACCCCCAACTGCTCCCCGGGCGCCGCAGCATAAATGGCTGCCCACTGCTCCGGGTGTGTGCTCACAGTGTGTGTGTGTGTGTTCACTGCTCTGTGTGTGTGCACTTCGGATGGGTTAAATGCAGAGCACAAATTCTGAGTATGGGTCACCATACTTGGCTGAATGTCACTTCACTACTATATTTTATATAATATTCCGATTCTTCGTTTAAAAACCTTCATAAATTATCTTGATCTATAACGAGATGAGCGCTGCAGTTCAGAGTCCTGTCAGCCGGATTTAACTTACAGCACTTGAATTCCAC
Source organism: Carassius gibelio (assembly GCF_023724105.1). Classification (NCBI taxonomy): domain Eukaryota; kingdom Metazoa; phylum Chordata; class Actinopteri; order Cypriniformes; family Cyprinidae; genus Carassius; species Carassius gibelio. The sequence goes on along the minus strand of NC_068378.1, from coordinate 27,160,094 downwards.
AGTTTCTCCCGAACATGAAAGTAAGTGGCTGTTGAACTGGACGAAGAATAGAGTAAACTTTATTGTTCTGCTATGTCTGTATGATATATGAATAGAACACGTTTGCAAAACCCTTTTTTATAAACTACCAATGTATTGTTTTACTAGTGATAATGTATATTTAAATGTATGAAACCTAAAATACACATTATGTGGTTGAAAACACTGCATATTAATTGTGATATATGACAAGCGCTGAGCGCGTCCGTCTCTGGCTCAGTGCCAGCCAACGCGCGAGAGCTGTTTGAATCTGGCAGTTCTGTGACGTCACTGAACATTCTAAACCATACTCTCAGGGGCACAGAAATAAGAATCCAATATATGGTGCAATAATGCTCAAAATGTTAAAATGTAATTTACAAGCATCACAAGCATTACTCCCCGGGCCCAACATCAACAGACAGTGTTGCCAGATTGGAAATTTATGGTTGGATGGAAGCAGTGCGACAAAAATATTATCCCATAATTTTGCACAGTAATCTGACAATAAATGTGGCATGTCCAGATTTTCATATGCACACCCAGAGTCTCTTTTCTGCCTACACTACTGTGGAGCGTGAATCATTTGAACCAGTTTGGGAGTTCAGAGCGGGATCGCGAATCATTTGAGTTAGTATGGGAGTTCGATATGGGACCATGATTCATTTGAGTCATTTCGGGAGTTCGGAGCGGGATCGCGAATCATTTGAGTCAGTTCGGGAGTTCGGAGCAAGGGGCAAGGAACTCGACCGGAAGTTGAAGTCGGGTGGGGGCTGCCATCTTTTAGCAGAACTTCACTTGCGTTAGCATTCCCATTGACTCCCATTCATTTTGGCGTCACTTTGACAGCGAATAACTTTACATCTGAAGCGTTTAAAGACTCTGTTTGTCCATTATTTATTTCTAAAGATACACAACAATGTATAAAGGGCTCCATTACTTTCTATGTTACATTATGGCCCCGTAGAAACAGTTTTTGTAAAAAATAGGCTAACGATTGCGTCATAACCACTCGGCTCTCTGTCGCATTACCGTACAGACAGGAGGAGAAGCTTGCAGGCAATTAACTTAATATGGCGTACTGGCGTTACATTTTAAAATACTATACAAAATAATTAATCAGAATACTTACTCCTGCTCACTCACGCCAAAGAACTCCCCGCTCAAGCTCTCCGTCTCTGCAAGATTAACGATGGCAGTTTGCACGCACAGCCACTTAGAAGATTTACATCTGTCAGACAGGTTGCTGACGTCGTCAAGCTTCGTTTGAGTCTGCGCGTCAGAAACGGAAGTGCTAAAAAACGCTAAAACTGGGCTTCATTTGTCTCAATTGAGTTCCAATGGGATCGCTGTGTCCATTTCTTTTACTGTCTATGGTTCGGAGCGGGTTCGCGAATCATTTGAGTCCGTTCGGGAGTTCGTAGCGGGACGCGAATCATTTGAGTCAGTTTGGAGATCGTGAATCATATGAATCAGTTCGGGAGTTCGGAGCGGGTTCGCGAATCATTTGAGTCAGTTTGGAGATCGCGAATCATATGAATCAGTTCGGGAGTTCGGAGCAGGTACATCTTTGTGTACTGTTGATTTAAACACTCAATTTAAACACTCTGTACTGTCAGGTATTTTGTCTTCTTTTTAGAGTGGATTTACCAAAAAAAAAAAGAGTGACTTTTTGCGCTTAAAAGTAATTTAAGGTTGAGCTGGAGTGAGTGTCTTTCTCTGCTCTTGGTCTAAACTCAACCTGAATAAACAAATTATGAAATGGATAAAAAAAAAAAAAAAGGTTTTATTCCAAGATAGCATGGAATAGATTATATAATATGCTGTTATAACATAACAGCATATTATTCCATGATGTCTTAAAATGAATTTATTACTTAATAATCTTAATTAATTTATGCAGTAAGTAATCTTACTGCACAAATAATAATACCACATCTAAATGAAAATACACCATTACAAATGTAACTTCTGTATTCAAAATCTTCAAAGTTTGTAAGCATTAACTTTAACGTTACCAAAAGTAAAAGCACAAAATATTTGTTAATATTAGCTACTGCATGTGATATTTTACAGCTAAAATGTTGAAGTTTAGCTGTTTTAACTACTGTAATCATTAAAAATGTAGCAACCTGAATATCACTTCCTAACATCATCCCTAGCAAGTAACTCTTTCTCCTCTCATGCTCCATACTTACTGTATTTTCCGGACTATAAGTCGCACTTTATTTTCATAGTTTGGCTGGTCCTGGTGTGATGTTTAATTTGAGCTAATACACGTCTGTGTATCAGCCTGATTTCCACAGCTTCATCAACACCAACGCTCAAAGCTTTTATTGAGTCACTCTCTATGTGTCCACAATGCATCGTGCCATTTAATGTGAAATTGCCATTTTTCTTTTCCTGGAGAGGTTCACATAAATGCTTGGCAAGAATGTTAAATGCCAGTGATTTCCCCCAGGGAGCCTGTGTGGGTTTTAATAGCCATTTTGTTTTATAATTCAATAAAAAAAAGAGGGAAAATGCATGCAATAGGATGCATGAAAAGGCTATTTTCAGTGGTAGAGAATAAAAGTCCTATCATAAATGCAATATGATTGCAATTTGCACATCACACATAGACTGGCCAAACAAACAGAAGAGCCCGGAGCGGACGGCTGATGTTTTATCAGTGTTTAGCATCTCACACACACTGTATATACAGACCTGGAGAGAAATGACTGGGCTCAGCCGAAAGGTGAAGAGTTATTGCCTCAAAGGCATCTTAACAGTGCTTTTTCATTTAGCAGAAATACCGACCCGATCCCACAGACAGAGCTGGTGATAAATCAGATGTGGACGGCACATGGTGGACATCACAAACCAGCCTGGAGCTAGAAGAACATCTCAACAATCCTGTCCAACTAAACACCATCGTGCTGTTTGTTCAGTTGTTTATCATGCTGTTTTAAAAATCACAAAATACAGACCTGAAACTCGTTTAAACAGAAAGAAAAAAGACTTTTAACACAGGGTCGGAACAGAAACAAAACACACTGATGTCCAAAAGTGTGATTTCTCTTAGTTATACAGTAACACGTAAGCCACAAAAACATGATTCATTTGAATGAAATCCCATCACATCTGCTCGAGAAAGAACGGTGTAGATGTAAAGAGAGACATAAGCGATGTGTGTGAATGTAGCGGCTAATCAGAAACCACAAAACATTTAACGCTGTAAACGTCTTGTCACAACACGCTCGCAACTCAATCTGCTGCACACACAACATCTGGAACATCAGACCAACACAAAGGCTCCGAACACACTCTCTCTTTCTAAACGGTTTTCCTCATAACCTCACTGCTGATGTCAATAAATCCTGGAGTTTTTAACTCAGGGTTTATCAGTGTGTTTGTCATGATTACAATGTCCCATCAGCATCAGTGAGCTGCACATGAACTAACACGCAGATCTTCAAGAACGCTTTCATCTACACTCGAGCATATCTGACCCAGTCGAGTGGAGAATTTAGCTGAAATCTGGATATTGTGTCCTACTCTGGCTGTTAAGTTGTTGAAAAGAAAAAAATGCCAAAACCGACTGAAATTTCAATTGGGTTGAGAGGGGTGAGATAAACCTTTTTGAATCCATTCGATAGGACATGCAAACACTTGATTGGGTTGAAAACCGAAAGTGGAAACTTTCGCACGTGTGCAATGACATAGAAATGGGGTAAAGCCAATATTGTTTGTTGTTGCATGTAATAAAGGATCTAAAATGCTCTTTCCACTCATTGAACTTTGTGCCACAAGTGCTTGCTTCAAACTCTCATTTGCATACGTCTTGTTTGGGTTCAGGAATGGCCACTTTAACTGCTTGATTAATATAAGCATCATTACACAAAGCCAAGTGCTCATCATCTCCTAATTAGGATCTGCACTAGATATATAGATAGAAAAAATATAGAGACTACATATCAATGCACTAAAAACTACTTTTGTGCATGCATAGCAAAACCCTAACAACTACCCAAAACACACTAATGACTGAAGAGCGATGCTCTAATGATGCCTCAGATATGGGTTTCGATTCCCAGGGAATGCATGAACGGATCATTTGTGTAGATTCTATGCAATGCAAGCTGCTTTGGATAGAAGCATCTGCCACATGCACAATCGTTAACAAAAGCTCTAATTAACCTTAAACATCTGAGCTGACATTGACTGGTGTGCTCAACACGACACCTCAGCTCTCTCAGACAAGCGATTGGTGCTGCTTGATGGAAAGCTAATGACCCCAAAGACCCGAGAAATTCACGAGAACACATTTTACAGAGTGCTGAAGTTGTGTTAGCGAGCTCTCAGACTGCATTCGTCAGAGATGGAGGTCAGGTCAGAGAATTCGCAGACATCTCAAACACCGGCTGAATTCTGATAGACAGACCCTCCACGTCCTGAACCACGGAATGAGTTTGGAGGAGGACAACAGCAATCGATGCAACAAAGGAGCAAAGCAGCTCATAGATGCTGATATTCCTATGATGCAGTTCTGATGCTTGTGATGTAAATCAGTGAGATCTTTATAACAGAAGAGCAGATACTGATCCACACATATAACACAGGGATCGAGAGCTGAAGAAATCAAGGCTCCTCTGAAGATGTGAGATGTTCTGGAGGCTTGTGAAGATAATTCAGAGAAACAGTGAAAGTAAAGCTTCTGGAAACAAACGCTCCTCAAAAGATCCTGAGGATCAGATTTGAGACTCTAAAACATGATTGATGGAGAATCAAGTAAAGCTGAGCTGCTTCAGTCCAGGAAGAGTTCATCTGGAGATATTACTGATTAAAATCACTCAAGATTTGACACGTGAAGCTCAAGCTAGAGTTACAGACTTGATAAAAAACTACAAACTATCAATCAGAGACAGAAGGCATTTAGTTGATTGTGTGGAACAGGTTATTCAGCACATTTCATGTTGATAATATGATTACAGTATTTGATACTGGAGCTTTACAGGGTTAATAAGTATAATAGTTAACCTTATAAGAGCTCAAAATGTTCTGCAGAAGAGGAACGACCCGGCCAAACACACACACACACACACATTCTCTCTTTAACACACACTCACACACACACACACACACACACACACACACACACACACAAACACACACTCTTTAACACATACACTCTCTCTCTCTCTCTCTCTTTAACACACACACACAAACACACAAACACACACACACACACACTCTTGCAGTATGGAGTACCTCAAGGCTCAGTACTAGGGCCGCTACTTTTCACGCTTTATATGTTACCCTTGGGAGATATCATCAGGAAACATGGTGTTAGCTTTCACTGTTATGCCGATCATACTCAACTCTATATTTCTTCGCGGCCCGGTGACACACACCAATTTGAAAAACTAATCGAATGCATAGTCGACATAAAAAACTGGATGACGAGTAATTTCTTACTGCTAAATCTTGATAAAACAGAGGTGTTAATTATAGGACCTAAAAACTCTGCTTGTAATAACCTAGAACACTGTCTAAGACTTGATGGTTGCTCTGTCAATTCTTCGTCATCAGTTAGGAACCTAGGTGTGCTATTTGATCGCAATCTTTCCTTAGAAAGCCACGTTTCTAGCATTTGTAAAACTGCATTTTTACATCTCAAAAATATATCTAAATTACGGCCTATGCTCTCAATGTCAAATGCAGAAATGTTAATCCATGCATTTATGAGCTCAAGGTTAGACTATTGTAATGCTTTATTGGGTGGTTGTTCTGCACGCTTGGTAAACAAACTACAGCTAGTCCAAAATGCAGCAGCAAGAGTTCTTACTAGAACCAGGAAGTATGACCATATTAGCCCGGTCCTGTCCACACTGCACTGGCTCCCTATCAAACATCGTATAGATTTTAAAATATTGCTTATTACTTATAAAGCCCTGAATGGTTTAGCACCTCAGTATTTGAGCGGGCTCCTTTTACATTATACTCCTGTACGTCCGCTACGTTCTCAGAACTCAGGCAATTTGATAATACCTAGAATATCAAAACCTTTTCCTATTTGGCGCCTAAACTCTGGAATAACCTACCTAACATTTTTCGGGAGGCAGACACACTCTTGCAGTTTAAATCTAGATTAAAGACCCATCTCTTTAACCTGGCATACACATAACACACTGATATGCTTTTAACATCCAAATCTGTTAGAGGATTTTTAGGCTGCATTAATTAGGTAAACCGGAACCGGAAACACTTCCCATAACACCCTATGTAATTGCTACATCATTAGAAGAATTGCATCTACGCTAATATTAGTCTGTTTCTCTCTTGTTCCGAGGTCACCGTGGCCACCAGATCCAGTCTGTGTCCAGATCAGAGGGTCACTGCAGTCACCCGGATCCAGTACGTATCCAGACCAGATGGTGGATCAGCATCTAGAAAGGACCTCTACTGCCCTGAAAGACAGCGGAGACCAGGACAACTAGAGCTACACACACACACACACACACACTCTCTCTCTCTCTCTTTACACACACACACGCACACACACACACACACACATCCTCCAGTCGTCTCCGAGGACACATTAGCGTATCTCGTGACATCTAGGCTTCAGCTGAAATGTTTCAGATGGCAACAACACAAATAAACAGAAGAATGAACTCTGACTGCACCTGAGAGACGAGAGTAAACACACAGCGACTGCACACACTGATATTTCTGTTCCTCAGAAATGAATACAGAGGAAGCGTTTGAAAAGATCTCTCCAGTTTCACAAGGAACCTGCCAAGAAACACAGCCGATCTAACGCAGGTCAAAGACTTGCACTCGCAGAACCAATGGCCATCCAACAACGAAACACAATCTGCTCCCGATATGAATCCAAGTTTTATAGTCAATATTTAGCACAAGTTTTCTGCTGCCTGAGTGTCACAGGCGGTTAGTGTTCTGTTAAACCTATTGATTCCCTGGAAGGACTGAGATAATGGGACATCACGAACCTGATCTGGTGTGTTCATTTCACATCAGCTTCGTCTTTAAAAGAGTTTCTGGACTCAGAGTTGAGCAGACGATCTTCACTGGCTCGCAATCCCACGATGGGGATATAATGTGCAGATATAAGATACACTTCAGTCCCTTCTCAATAAAAATACAACATCTCTGATGTACAGCAACTGTTCAAAATCTGTGAGCGTCAGCTCTGAAACAGCTGAAGTGATCCGACCTACGGCTGAAGTGCTCACAAATCTCATTTCTATGGGGAAAAATAAGATGAATATATTAAAAAAAAAAAAAAAAAAATACTGGGGAAAAAAACTGATTAAAATGAAATTTTTATTCAGAAATGGCTAGTGAATATTTTTAAATAAATACTAAGAAATATTAAGTAACATACTTAATTAAATCTTTTTTTTTTTTTTTTGCTGTGTAATAAACAAATAAAACCTAAATAGTAACTTAAAAAAGCAAAGACACTAAAAAATATCAAAATAAAAACTAATTTATAATATGAAAAAATGCATGTAATAATACTAAAATGACACTGATTTTAACTCTTAACACTAACTATTAAATAAATTATAATGATAAAAAAACTTTTTTTAAATAATAATTTTTAACGTTGTATATTGTGATGGTTTTTTAATTAAAAAAACTATTTACTGTCATAAGTGGATCTTAATAAAAAAAAGGGTGAGTTTTTGAGTGTTTTAATTTCTTTTCAAATTAGATTTTTAAATGTAAATATTTTTTTCAAAATACTTTTTTTTTTAAATAATTTATTTATATATTAAATGTTTATGAAAATAGTTTTTCACAACTTATTTGTGCTACAATATAGAATAACAATTATAAATATATAAAGTTACCACAGTTTTACTGCATTGACATTAGTTGTGCTATTTTGTCAGAAACTACAATTGCATGGTCAATGTTAGCAAGTAATCCATCCATGCACTTGATAAATCTATTTTGAATATTTATTTCTAGGCAAATGTAATGTCTTTACGTGATTAAAGGCATAACAAAGGCAGTTATCGCTCAGACTCGTGGTTTGTGAGCGAATCAGCTCTTTTCTCAGCTCATAAAGCATCAGACTCCAGAAGGCTGAAGGTTAAACCTCTAGATTATCGTTCTTTCTCTTTATCTTCTTCATTTCTCTTGTTATTCATCCTGTCTTGCTGTTTCTTAACCTCTGGCCATGTCACAACCGGCATGTTTGCCCTCATTCATCTTCAGACACAATCAGAGTTCACACACACACACACACACACACACACACACACACACACACACACACACACCAGTGCACTGAAGATGTCTATGATGTAAGATGTGTTTCCTCTAATGCACTTTATATTGTTCAGTCTGAGGAAAACTGGAAAAGTAATACTGAAACTAAGACAATCAAAACATTTTTGTTACTCAAAATAAAATAAAGTAAAATAAAATACATACTTTTTTATTATTTCTCAGTTTCATTTAGTTTATCTTGTACTACTAAAACATAAAATAAAATAAAAACGAATAAAAGCTATAAATAGACTTATTTAAAACTTCTACAAATGATTTAAGGAATTACTAAAACCATAACTAAAATAATATATAAATATACTGATATAAATATTTATCAAAATATGATTTCGAATATTAATAAAATATAAAATATATATATATATCAAAATATGATTTCGAATATTAATAAAATATAAAAAATATATATATCATGTATATATATATATATATACACACACACATACATATATATATATATATATATATATATATATATATATATATATAAATTCAATAAAAATAAAAATAAAATGAAAATTAAAATTACAATTAAAATTAAAATTATGCATTTAGCAGACGTTTTTATCCAAAGCGACTTACAGTGCATTCAGGCTACCAATTTTCTCCTATCATGTGTTCCCGGGGAATCGAACCCACAACATTGTGCTTGATAAGGCAATGCTCTATCACTTGAGCTACAGGAACATATATGTGTATATAAAAATATAAAAAATATAAAAATCTAAATATATATATATATCAATTGAATCAGATGAATCTATCTTCAGAGATGACTATCAAACATCAATCTCAAAACAACAACAGTTTCATTTTGACCTTAAATCTTGAAATAGTGCCATTTTGACCAACGGCATCATGGCAGTGCGTTTTACACTGGTAAACAAATGTCAAAAATCTAGTTTCCTTTCTATAACTTGGAACAATATTAATGCAAATCATGAACACGAACCCTATAAAGATGATGTGGTCCATCACCGTGATAGTCCTCCATCAGCAGACGCAGTGGTCACCTCCTCCTCCTCCTGCAGCTCTGGACACACAAATTGGCCTTTAACTGCTCTGTCTCTCAGCGATATTGCATTTCTCTCCTCCTCGTCTCTCTGTCTCTCGGCAGTGACACTTTCAGTCGCTCTCATCGATGAGATTACAGCCCGACTGTGAGTCGCTAAACTCTATTATCTGAGCCCGAGCTGCAGTCCACCGCTGCTGCCAACATCTTTACAGAAGACATGTGTGTAGAACGCATTAGAATCAGGACTCTATTACAAAATATAATCACTTTGAAAATGACACACACACACACACACACACACATATAGCTATATATATATATATCCAAACCTGTATGAGTTTCTTCCTTCTGTGGAACACAATAAAATATATTTTGAAAATTGTTAGTATCCACACAGTTGATGGGCACCATTGACTTCCATATTAGAAAAAAAAAAAACTACTAAGGAAGTCAAAGGAGCTCAAGTTCGGATACCCTCCCTCCCCCCTCCACCCATCAACCAGCTTAACATTATTTACCATAGCCTATACCTTTAGGGTCTTTGCTATTATATTGCGATAGCATTATGCCTCAATTAGCTAGTAATAGATTAAGAGCTGTTGTTTCAGTACAGATGGCTTGTGTTTAATAATTTATGTTGTTAAAATAACATCTGTTCCATTAATGCATTGTCTGCTGGTTTATTTGGCTACTTTTCAGTACACCACGTAAAGTACTGTAGACTTTGAATGTTATAGTGCAAGTTAACACTTGGCCTCTCTTGTTGGTTTGCAAATGTTGCAATTCAAAATCGTAGAAGGGTAAAAACACGCCAGGCAGACATTGGTATGATGTGAGCAACACAATGGGTGTGTAAGTAATCAAGCTCTGATAATAATTAGTTATGGTGGCAATGAGGGGCCCCCAAATAAAATTCTGCTTAGGGCCCCATAGAAAGGCTTGGGGCAGCCCTAATGATACATTTCCACCTTAATATAACTAATAGGACAAATATAGAGATTTTAGGTTTTCAATACTACCCCAATCGTGTTTCTGGTGTTTCCACCATTGATATGTATTCGTAGATGTCTCCTTAGTGACTGTTTCCATTGGCCATCATGGTAAACCGTCGGCCATATTGGAAAGGTCAACTTGACATCATTCACTATAATAATCAATGAGTATTAGAAGATGCCACAATCCTGCACAAAAAATCCCACAAGGATTTAAATTCCCAAAAAAGGATAACCTGTAACCATTTCCTACAATTTTGACAAGCACTGTGTAGAACTGTTTATTTTGTATGTTCTGTTGTATTTATTTGTGTTATTGCTTGTAATTTGTTCTTATTTTTTTTCTTATTTACTTTAATTGTCTTTGAATGTTTTTTATTTGTTAGGCTGTGATTGTTAATTTTATGGAAAATTATGCAATTTCACTGCTGAAATTTTGGTATTGTGTAGGTTAAATAGGTAAAAAAAAAGGTGAAGTAGCTGATTTAAAGGGCAAGGCTAAATCTGCCACCAAACCCAGGGCACTTTGACCGCGATGTCTCGTACGGCAGCAGCGGTTTGTCTTCTATTATCTGGAGTCTAGACGCAAACATTGTTCCATCATCTGAGTTTTTGATGGTGTATGTGGAGAAATTAAATATGTATGTACTCTGGAGGACGGTCGGATTCTTTCTCAGTTACTTTATAATGGCTCTAATTGAATCGCGTGAGTCAGAGGCAGTTTAACAGCAGACGCTCGCGGCCGCAGGGCAAACAGTGTTAGCCGAGAGCTGAAGGATGCGAAAGGGTAAAAAAAGATAAAGAGAAGAAACTCTGAAAGAAATGACGTGAATTTAGAAAAGGCTCTGATCTAGATCAATGGTGACTGAAGATTTCCTTATCTTTCTTTGCATTTTCTTCCTTTAAAAGACTTTTATCTCTATATAAAGCTAATCCATGCTAGAAGCATGCTAAGAATGTAATTTCCTGTACTAGGAACATGCTAGAAATGTGTTAAATCATGTTAGCAATGTGTGAAATAATTCAAGCGACTTGTTAAATTATGCTAGCAATGTGCCAAGACATGCTAGAAAGATGTTAGTAACATGTGCAACATGTTAAAAACATAATAGTAACATGTTAAACGTTAGCAATGTGCTTAATCATGCTTAAACATGTTAACAATGTGCTAAATCATGTTAACAACATGCTAAAAAGTGATAAATCATACTAACAGCATGTTAAATGTGCTAGCAATGTGCTAAATCATGCTAGCAATATGCTAACATCATGTTAAATCATACTAACAGCATGTTAAATGTGCTAGCAATGTGCTAAATCATGCTAGCAATATGCTAACATCATGTTAAATCATGCTAACAGCATGTCAGAAACATTCTAGATGCTAAAATGTCAGACACATTAAAAAAAATGCTAACAAAGTGTTTAAGTTTAAAATCATGCTAGATATATTTTAAGAATGTGCTTAGTCATGCTAACATGCTAAAACAAACTGCTGATGTGTTAAATCATGCTAGTAAAATGTTAAAATATGATAGGAACATGTTAAAATACACTAGCAATGTGCTAAATCATGCTAAAAGACGTTAGCAACATACTAAATAATGTTAGCAATGTCCTAAGTCATCTTAGTGAAATTTTATTGACTTTGAGTAAAATATATATCAAGTTTTATTTAAATTGTATATTTTATTTCGGTTACTAAAAATGTTTTAAATAGTTTTATTATTTGTAAACAATAATATAATTATGGGAACTTTAATTTATTAAATTATATTTTACACATTCATCTCTTGTACATTCCTGTGCACAGTATCTTAATATTGAAGTCTATTTAAGTCTTATATGTTATTCTTATATTTTTATTGTTTAATATTGTTATTTCCCAATGAAGCCCAGATGACCCAGTGATAATGCGATGCTGAAATGCTGAGAAAACACAAGACAGGAAGCGATTTTTGTAAATCCAGAGGTCAAATGCTCTCAGTTTTCTTCTTAATTGCACAAGAAAGGCTTAAATTGTGTCAGAACAAGCCAGACCTGAATCTGCTTCTATTTTATCAGATCCCTTCCCTTCATACATGTCTGAAATAAATGTATAACCTGTGCATTTGTTTTATGAAAAATCAATATAAATATAGCCACAGGCTATAGATGGGGCCAAGCAAGACTTACATTTTAGTAAACACAATGAAAAGGCTTAAAGGTCAACTGAGGAACATTATGATGTGAAAATTAAATAAATAAACCAGCAGCATAAAGCATTTTATTTCGTGCTGTAAGCAAAAATATTCATCCTCCTTTATTTTTGATTTGTTTCAATTTGGGAAATTTATTATATTCAGGCAGCAGGAGTGAAAGGAGCGACCGGAGAACGGGAGAGACGGTTATGACAGTATTATTTATTATTTATATTTTTTATTTTAAAATCAAATAAACTTTAGATTAACAACTTTAATAAAAAATTAAAATGTAAAAAGTTGAAGTACCGAAATGAAATAAAAATAAATTAAAGTGATAAAGAAATATAAAAACCTAATATTACGAAACACAAAATTACAAAAACTTCCACTAAAATTTTTAATGAAAATGGAAAATAAAAAATATATATAGTTTTTACAAATATGAATAAATACTAGAGATTCATCTATAGTTGGTTGTTTTAGTAGTACTATATGAATAAACAAACGAAAAAAGAACGACAACCAAATACTAAATTGTTTATAGTTATAGCCAATTATTCAGAAAGATATCTGCCATCATGACAGATTTATTCAAACATACAATTATAATTAACAGTTTTTAAGCTCTTCTTTTTATGGCTAACGAATGAACTGTGAACCTTCCTGAGATAAACGCAACATTTACTGACATATAGTTCACGAGCTGTTTCATTTGACGTCTTTCTTTCGGTTAAAACGCTGATTGAGCGATTTTATGAGACATTATACATTACGGTAAGTTGTATTGTATCTTTCAACACCTTCTGATGTTCTTTCATGTTTATTTCGATAACGAACAGATTTGTGCAGCTTGCTGCCGCTTGAACTCTTATATTGAAAATCTATATTTAAGAGCGTCAAAATGGCATTTATTGTTTGCATTTGTACCCTATTTTCCGGACTATAAGTCGCACTTTTTTTCATAGTTTGGCTGGTACTGCGACTTATAGTCAGGTGCGACTTATCAAAATTAATTTGACATGAACCGAGAGAAATGAACTAATAGAAAACATTACCCTCTCCAGCCACCAGAGGGAGCTCAGTGCTTCTGTAGTCTACACTGAAGACATAGAGCGCCCTCTCATGGCTGTAGACGGTAATGTTTTCTCTTGGTTCTTGGTTCTAAATAAATGCGACTTATAGTCCAGTGCAACTTACATGTTTTTTTCCTCATCATGACGTATTGTTGGACTGGTGCGACTTATACTCGGGTGCGACTTATAGTCCGAAAAATACGGTAATATAATATACAAGATTTCCAACCCTGGCTTGAGCTATGAGTGGCTCATAGAGTCAAATAGAACTGTGCTGCATTAATGCATTATTATTAATTTAACATGGTGTGCGTGTCCCACTACCATAATTGCTAAGTAAGTTAGTTGTTAGTAAGTTGTTGGTTGCAATGCAATTTCCCATTGCCAACCAATTAAGTCGCTAACTGGTAAGCATCCATGGTTTTGGGAAATGCACCCCAGGACAGATCTTCATGTAAGCTGCTGTTTGACCCATTTTTCCTCGCCCTTCTGATTGACAAGATATAATTGGCCCTGATCATTAGCTGTTTTACTACAATCGCCCAATGGCCGATAATGCAGATAATAGCTTTTATCGGCTGATAGATTGGTGCATCCCTAATAAAAATTATAATGGTATACAAATAATGCACGACTTCTTCCCATTCTGCTGCTGTGAGAAACATCGCCTTGAACTCTGTGATCTTGTGAGGAATGTGAGCTCAACACGTTAAACAACAGTCAGTTTGGACGTCTTAGACGATGTCTTTAGCACAAAGCCCCACGATCACAAACACAGCTGTGCATCTGTTCTGCGACGACAATCAAAGAGTCTTCACGTGTCCGTTTGATTTGAGCTCCTGCGTATCAGAGAACAAATGCACCGTGAGATGTTTCCAGAGCCACGATCACCTCCGAGGTCTTTCATACCACAAACAAAAAACACATTTCATTTGTTCAAAGCTTTTTTGGTGGAGAGAATGAACCTCCTGCTGTGTGGAGAGACAAAATATACATTTATCCTGATGGCATTATCGATGAGGATGTCACGCTTGCATTTAAACAGCAGAGAAAGATCAGGACTATGATGATGATGATGATGATGATGGTGATGGTTAGTTATAGCTCAGATGTTAGAGGACATCAGGAAACAGCAGGAACAGGAAATCACATTACAGCTAAAATATGGGATTGGTGTTCGCCTCAGGCTGTTGTCGAATTAGAGTCGTGAAGGGCACGGCTGCAGGTTTCGGAAAATTGCCACACAATTGACTTCGGCTCGACCCGCCGCTCCATCCTCTATAAAAGCCGGAGAGCATTTTCTTGTGTACAATGATTGGATCAAATGACATAAAACCACATCAGAAATAAGGCCTAGGACTCTGTTTTATAGGACAAAGTGCTCGTCCACTTACTGACCTAAAAGCTGCCATCCATTTTCCACTTGCTTTTATTTTTACGGGACATTTTAGACATTAAACCGTCCATGGCTTATATATATTTACCGGAACACATTATTGTTAACTAAAACCAAAGATAAAACCATTTAAAACTACTGGTTTTTGTAAAGCTGAAATAAAATAAAATATAAATATTAGATTATATATATATATATATATATATATTAAAAAAAGAATGAAAATTTGAAATGTTGCATTGTCAGTTTACTGAAATAATTTTGTGTACTAAATTACCTAAAACTGAAATTAAAATCAATGAAAGCTATATGAAAAAAAAAAATTCTAAATATTGATCCATACATATTTGTATTTGTATAAAATCTAAGTATTAGAAAGAAAAAAAAAACTTACAAATCTGAAATGTTACCTTGGCAGTTTAACTAAAAAATTACTAAAACTGAAATAACAAAATTAAAGATGTAGAGAAATAAAATACAAATTTAATAAACACATAAAATTATTAAAACTGAATTCATATATATATATATATATATATATATATATATATAATTTTACAAACCTTAATTTTGCCGTGACATTTAAATTAACAAAGTTAAAGTACTAAAATGACTAAAACTGAAATAAAAATGAATGAAAGCTACTGGGAAATATTTAAAAAATAATAATAAACATTTCAAAAACATAAAAATACTAAAACTTAATTTATAAAGATGTATATTCATATAAAAATCTAAGTATTGGATTAAAAAATAAAAATTTGATTTTTTTAATAAAGAAATGTTGCCTTGGTAGTTAAGTGAAATAAGTTTAAGTAGAAGTACTAAAATTAATAAAACTGAAAAATAAAAATTAAAGCTTTAGTAAACTCTTTTTAAAAAATTAAACAAATCTACCAAAACCAGGTATGGGGTGGATTAAGGGATCTAAAATATAACCTTGCTATATTAATATGTGCTTTTAAGAACTAATAAACAGCAAATATGCTATTAATATGC
>NC_068378.1:27116611-27139111 GCF_023724105.1 Carassius gibelio | reverse complement strand
GTCTGCTGACGGGACGCTCGGACTGATGGAAAGGTCGGTAAACAAAGCTAACTAGATTTCTCAAAGCCCTCAATTTGGCCTTCATGAATGGTTGTGTGGCGTATTAAACGCAGATGACAGCGGTGATCGCTTACAAGAACATCTCACTGAAGAGTCTGACATCACGGGATTCAGCTCAAAGCATCAAGCGCATGAAATCTGCTGGAAACAATGAAAGTATTGTAAAACACTTCTTATTCCTCAACTAACATTATTATTATTTTTTTTTTACATTTGTTAAATATAATAAATACACTCTATATATATATATATATATATATATATATATATATATATATATATATATATATATATATACACACACAGTACCGACCAAAAGTTTGGAAACATTACTATTTTTAATGTTTTTGAAAGAAGTTTCTTCTGCTCATCAAGCCTGCATTTATTTGATCAAAAATACAGAAAAAACAGTAATATTGTGAAATATTATTACAATTTAAAGTAATTGTTTTTAAATGTATTATACTTTAAATGATCATTTATTTCTGTGATGCAAAGCTGAATTTTTAGGATTATTATCACATGATCCTTTAGAAATCATTCTAATATGATGATTCATTATCAAAGCTGGAAACAGTTCTGCTGCTTAATATTTTTTCAGAACATGTGATGAAAGAAGCTATGTTTTTAAAATATAAATATTTTGTAATAACAATACACACTACTGGTCAGTAATTTGGGGTCAGTAATTTTTTTCCTTTCTTTTAAAAAAATAAATAAATAAAATCAATACTTTTATTCAGCAAGGATGTGTTAAACTGACAAAAAATAAATAGTAAAGAATATATATTATTAGAATTTTTTTATGTTTGATTTTGAATAAATGCAGTTCTTTTTAACCTTTTATTGATCAAATATATCAGACAGCAGAACTGTTTCCAACACTCATAATAAATCAGAATATTAAAATGATTTCTAAATGATCATGTGATCGACTGATGTTACATGTGACACTGAAGGCTGGAGGAATGATGCTGAAAATTCAGCTTTGCATCACAGGAATACATTATTTTTTTAAACTATATTCAAATAGAAAACTATTATTTTGAGTTGTAATAATATTTCACAATATTACTGTTTTTTCTGTATTTTTGATCAAATAAATGCAGGCTTGATGAGCAGAAGAAACTTCTTTCACAAACATTAAAAATAGTCATGTTTCCAAACTTTTGGTCTGTACTGTGTGTGTATATATATATATATATATATATATATATATATATTAAATAAGCATAAATTATTTTATTTAAATCAGCATAATTTAATGCAGTTCAAAAAATAAAATTTTTTTTTAAACAAGAAAAGGTTAAAGTATAAAAAGTGATCAATTAAATTAATCTTAAATTAACTATTAAATAAGCATAATTAAATTATTTTTGGTAACACTTTTCTGTAAGGTCCCATTAGTTAGTAAAAAGTATATGTAAAAATATAAATCTTTAATAACATGCTAACATAGTAATAAGTGAATTTTTTTAACAATTTAGATTGTTAAAATACAATGCTTCTATATAAAATACTATAATTAACGTTTTTTTCTAATAGGCATAAATTAATTTAAATTAGCGTAATTGCAGCTAAAAATGTCATTTTTAGCATTAGCAAGAATAATTTTAAATCACATTATTGAAGATGAATATAGCATGATTTTTGTTTGTTTCTACAGTCAGTTGTTTCTCAGATTGTGAAAGTTTCTTCTGTTTCTGAATCACTTTTGGACGTTCTTCTGAAGCACCCGGTCACTGCGGTCAGAGATTCAGCAAACCCGTTCAGAGTTTAATGACCACATGAATATTTAGAGATCTAATTAGTTGAGTGGCTTCTGAAGGCTGTTTCTCATCAGACATCAAACAAACACTTTCAACCTTCACAAATAACGCTGGACAAGAAGTCAAACCGGACGTGAAACAGACCATCAGCTTCATCAATACTGGACTACTGCTGCTGTCCATCAGAACCTGACCAGGACTGGACTGAAGACATGTAACTTACGGTTTAAGATTGAAAAGATCACCCACTTTACCTGATTTCTACATATTTTGTGTTGTTTAAATGAAATTAGTTTTGGGTAAAACAAAACCATAAAAACAGGCGTGCAAACATGTTAAAAGAAAACAAGTTCATTTACTTTTCTTTAATTTAAATCAAAATAAATGAAATGCTGTTTAAATCGTAAATTAAACAATGTGGTGTAAATGCAATGTTTTATATATAAAATAATGCAATAAAATATTAGTATTTTTATTTTGAAGAAGCACTATTTATATTCAGGTTAAATTTGTGAAGAAAAAAAATGATGCAGAAATAAATAGGAAATAAAATACAAAGTATAAAATCTATATATTGTCAGTTAAAAAAAAAAAATTATATATATATATATATTTTTTTTTTTTTTTTTTCAGGATTAAATAAAAAATTTAAAAGAACAGCATTTATTAGAGATAGAAATGTTTTCTGACAATATAAGTCTTTATTATAACATTTTAGCACTTTACCACATCCTTGCTGAATAAAAGCATTTATTTCTTAAAATAATAATAATAATAATAATAATAATAATAATAATAATAATATAAATAAATAAATAAAATGGACCCCAAACTTTTGAACAGTGTGTATATTCTTACAAAAGATTCTTATTTTTAATAAATGCTGTTCTTTTTTAACTTTATTCATAAAATAATCCTAAAAAAAATTTGATGTTTCAAACATTGATGATTTCTGAAGATCATGTGACACTGAAGACTGGAGGAATGATGCTGAAAATACAGCGGAGCATCACAGAAATACATTAGATTCTAGCAGATATTCACACAGAAAACTTTGTTAAGCTGTTTTAAATTGCAATACTATTTCATAATATTAATGTTTTTTCTGTATTTTTGATCCTTGATGAGCAGAAGAGACTTCTTTAAAAAACATAAAAAAAAACTGATCCATAATTTTGAACGACAGTATGTGTCTACAATGGGAACATGTTGAGATTATTATTTTAGTATTTAATCTAAAAAATGCATCATGAAAGCAGGAGTAAAAGCAGCTGTGTGATGATCGTCCAGTGTGTGTGTGTGATGATCTTCCAGTGTGTGTGTGGCTCTGAGCTTCAGTTCAGTGTTTCTGCAGAAGCAGCTGAAGCTCATCTGAGAGAACTGAGAGTCAAACAGCTCTTCTGACACACACACACACACACACACACACACACACACCTGGAACACAGATCTACACCACGATGCTATCAGAACACAATACTGTGGCACTCATTCAGTGTAACATTAACTAAACATCTGTGTGTTAATTACAGTGAGGCTGCTAGAGGTTGATTGTAGATTCTTGATCACACTTCAAAGCATCGTCAGCTGTTCTTGAAATAAACGTTCAGAAATGTTCAGAAATTCAGAAATTATAATATATATATATATATATATATATATATATATATATATATATATATATATATATATATATATATATATATATATATATATATATATATATATAATAAAATGAATGAATGGGGTCTGTCCTTGTGTTAAAGTTTGGTTATTTGAGACATTCATAATAAATATAAAGCAAACTGCCCTGTTGAAATCTGATATATAATATATATATATATATATATATATATATATATATATATATATATATATATATATATATATATATATATATATATATATATATATATATATATATATATACATATACATATATATACACACACACAGTTTTAATAAAAACTAATAATAAACAATTCAAAAACTACCTAAAATAAAATGGAATAAAAAAAAAGAAAAAAAGAAATGGGAAAAAAAACAAACTATTTGAAATATTTTAAAATGTTCTGAAATAAAAAAAATAAAAAAATTGAATTAATATATAGTATAATAAAATGTATGACTAAAATTATGTACGTATGTAAATGTAAATGAAAACAGAAAAAATATAAATATAAAAAAATAGTAAAAGTATAATATATATTTTAAATTATATAGAAATAAAAAACAATAAATTATAAAAATAACAAAACACACAAAAAAATTACTAAATGTAACTAAAATGAAAATTAAAACAGAAAACCAAAATAAATAAAAAATAAAACCAAAACTATAATAGTACATCAATGATGTATCACTGAGCATTAGTCCTGAACGAACACCGTGTGCATGAACAAAAGCACTTACATGATACATACATATATATACTGTATATATGTGTGTATTTATTTAATTAAATTTTTTTTTTTTTACAAAAACTGCAGAAAATCACTGGATCTCTGTGAGAGGGATTTAAATATGGCTAAATATTTAAATCAATTAAATAAGTATCTGAAGGCATCAATTTAATAAACAAACATGTTAAACGAGTGAGATTCAGCAGATCCAGATCCTGTTTGTGCTTGAAGACGGTCAGATACACACACACACACACACACACACACACACACACACGACAGCAGGAGCCGGTGAAGTAGAAGTGTGATTTTTAATAGACTCAGATCCCCGTACAGTAAAAGATCAAGGCTGTAACTAAACTCTTCCTCCTACGACAGAATAGAAAAACGCCCAGCTCGTCTGAACGAGGCAAGCGCAGAAGAAGAGGAGAAGAGGAGTGAACTAACTAACCTCCGCACACAAATACTCACAGGTCAGGTCAAATACAAACGGTGCATATACCTAAACCACAGGGTTACAGATTCACAGGAGCGAACACAGTCCTGCGTCTTCACGTCTACATCTACATCACAGAGCGTCAGGGTTCGTCTCGTACGAGGAAGGGAACCAAATAAAGTCTAATGTGTGTCTAAATGAACTCGGATGCAAGAGAAACGACAAACTAACTGAAGTCTGAAGAGAATCACACTGAACCGCTCAGGAACAGACCTGACAGACGCCACAACTTACCCCTAAATAACAAGAAAGAAATACAGAAATATACTTTGCATGAAGAAAATGAAGCCTATTTTTGCTTTTTTTGCATTGCAGCATTATTGTAAATATTTATTAAATACACATTGATTCTAAAATATTTAATGATGCAATGCAATGCACTGCAAAAAATGAATCACAAAAAAAAAAAAAAATAATAATTGTCTTGCTTTTCGATAAAAATACCTAAACATTAACCAAATCAAGATACACTGGCTTAAAAAAATAAAATAAAATAAAAATTCCTTAGTTTTCTGAAAAACTGCATTGAAACAAGAACAAATATCTGCCAAAGGGGTCCGAATTATTATTTAACTCTTTTAACATAATTTTTTATTTTATTTTTACGTGGAAGTTATTTTTTCTTGTTTCAAGTATAAATTTCATTTTTATTTTATTTATTTTTTTCATTTGTTTTTGCATATAACTTATTATCTTAATTTAGCTTTTGAAGTAAACGTACTGTATCTCGACTTTAGATATTTGTACTGTAAAAACAAGTAAAAATAATGATCAAAATATATATTTTTCAGCATAATAATAATATTATCTAATATAGTAGTATTTCTGCATCATAGTTGCAAGTGCACCGTATTTATTTTATGCTTCTTTTTATTCAAAATGACAGAAATGTCCCTTGTTCTGCAGTAAATCTAATGAAAATCACGTCTGACGATAATGAGGAAAACAAACAATCAGAAAAGACCAATGTCTGCAGGGAAACTTCTTGTGTACTTTTTTCCTCATGCAAAATGTCTTCTTTCTTTCTAGTGATTTTAAGAGTCAAGTCTAAGCTCCTTGTGGGTTAAGTGTGATTCAGGAGGTTGTAATGCAAATAAATGCAGCGCTGCATGCCAGGATCATGTGTGCATGTTCAAATCAAATAATATTGATGTCCATGGTGCATAATGTTGGAAGGTGGAATAAACGGCATAGTAAGGATAATGATTCTGCAGTGATGTGTGTGTGTGTGTGTGTGTGTTAGGAGGCCGTGGATGTGTTGGGGCTCCAGCCCATCTGATAGGCTCGTTCCAGCGTCCGCTTACAGTCCTGCATCACTGTACTGAACACAATGTGTGGATACTGCAGAACCAGTCTCTCCACCGTCTCCTCGTTCACCTGCAACACACACACACACACACACACACATCTGTGAAGCACTAAACCAGTCACAACGCTAATTCTCTTCAAATGAGATTCATACATCATCTGAAAGCTGAATAAATCATCATTCCATTGATGTCTGCTTTATTAGGAGATGCAAAAAAATCTAAATGTTGAGAAAATTCATCTTTAAAGTTGTTCAAATGATGCATATTACAAATCAAAAATTAAGTTTCGATATATTTACAGTAGGGAATTTACAAAATATCTTCAAGGACAAGGAACGTGATGTTTACTTAATATCCTAATGATTTTTGGCATAAAATAACACTATAATTTTGACCCATACAATGTATTGTTGGCTATTGCTACAAATATATCTGTGCTACATAAGACTGTGCTCTGGGGTCACGTATTTGTTTTACACTTGACTTCTTGGGCTTAATGCATTGATTTTTCCTAAAAAGCATCACAATATGCCGTTTGCATTGAAGAGTGTTTTGCAGTGTAACAGTGCATCTATTTAAGACACTCAAAAGTGTCTGCTTTCTTTCTGAATTAAGTTCACTGTACAGTAGATTTCACCTCATTTGTCCAAAACAGACATTTGTGCATTTCTCACAGATCACAGAAACAGCAATTAATCAAATGATGATGAAATCATGTGGAAGAGCGTCACAACCAGAGGAAATAACAATCATTATTTGATCAGATATTTGTCTGTTGTGTAGCTTCAGGAGATGCAAAAAGACTGAAGATATCAAGTCTTGACTTCTCAAAAACCGATCAAAATAAAGTGAGTTTATGCTTGAAATAATAAAAGGGACAGATTTCTGCCAATGGAGTCAGAAGAATCTACAAATCGAAGGAAAAACAAGTTTATTTTTCTGATTCCACTGGTAGATATTTTTTATTGTTTTAAGCAAAAACTCACTTTATTTGAATGCATTTTATAGGGACTTCTGATACAGTTTCAGGCTTAAAATCAATCATTTTATCTTATAAAGTAAATGTAAATTTAATAATTTTTTGATATTTGTATGAGTTCTTTTTTTTAATTTTTATTATTATATTTAAAACTTACTACCACTCATAAAAGTGTGGTTAATGGAAATTTCTGCTAACTTTATAACAATACAATACTGTGCAAAATTACAACAATACAAAATACAACTAAAAAACCTGTAAAAAAAAAAAAAAAAAAAATATATGGAAAATATTAATGCAATGCATTACAGTAGAATACTTGATTTTTTATTTTAAGTTTTTTTTTCAATGCACACACTCTAGAAAAAGAAATGCATAATTTAATGCTGCTTTAAAATAGTATTTTTGTCCGAAAGTGTTTGAAATTCCAGTTCACTTCCTGAATTTGAATTGAATTAAACATGCAGCATTTACTAAGTTTTGCTTTCTGACAAATGCATCCAAATTAAGCAAATTTATACATATTTTTTTTTAATCTACCAATGTAGTAAAAGTATTTATTTTTAATTAAGATGATTTTTCTGATATTTGTTGTTTAAAGCATAAACTCACTTCATTTTTTCTAGTTTTTCAGAAAACAAGACTTCATTTCTTAAGTCATTGCTTTACTTGTCAACTAAATGTGTCTTGATTTATGAATTTTTATATATATTTGTACTGGAAAACAAGACAAACATTTTTACAGCACATTTTAGTGTAAATGATATGATATTTCTCTTTGACTGTAATTGAACGTCTCCCTGATCGCAGATTATCCTGTTCAGAAAGACAAATGTTGACTGTCACGCAGGTTCCTGTATGAAGTGCACATATGTGTATTTATGACTCAGTCTAAAAGCTAAAATGCACTTTACAGGCTCAAGTTGTTTTGATGATTCCAGCAGGCTGAATAAATGTGCGCTGTGTGGCGGAAACATATGATCCAGACACAAACACACACATTCCTCACATCCAAACACAGTATTCAGGTTAAGACTTAAAAAGCTTTCTGGAGTGTGTTAGAATCGGGTCGAGGTTTAAACAGACGCTGATTTACCACAACCCTAACCCTGCCTGCAGCACATCTACCGCGGTAAAACACTGTGACGTGGCTCGTATTTCTCAGAAAACCCTCGTGTTTTAAAACATGAAACCTCAAAAAGCGTAATAACAAAACACACGCTTTACACACAGACCACCAAACCTGTATGCAGCTATAAACAGAAGAAACCAATGATCAGAAAACATTTATTTTACACTCTAGAGAGGGTTTCCACAATGCTGACTCGCATCTCCCACAAAGATCATATAAAGTAATATAAATGCCATTTTAGCTGGGTATGTAACTGTTACTGCAAATGTGATTTTTGCTTGATTTCAAAAGCTGGAATTATTGTCTGTGCTAATCCACATCATGATACAGGTGCTGCTTACAGAGCTCAACTCATATTTAGTCCAGTTCAGACCTTTAAAATTCACTGGATACCTTTGGGCCCTAGCAACCACCCAGCAACGGCATAGCATCTAAAAAACCACCAACAACAACCTATGAACAAACAACTCCAGAACACCCCAGCAACAACATAGCAAACACCTAGCAACACCCTAGGAACCATCCAGAACACCCCAGAAACACCCTAGCAACTGCAAAGCACCCACCTAGTAACCAGTGACACCGTAGAAACAACCCAGAAGACACCAGAAACACCCTAGCAACTTCAAAACACCCACCTAGTAACCAGCAACACCGTAGTAACAACCCAAAACACCCCAGAAACACCCTAGCAACTGCAAAACACACACCTAGTAACCAGTGACACCATAGTAACAACACAGAACACCCCAGAAACACCCTAGCAACTGCAAAACAACCACCTAGTAACCAGCGACACCGTAGAAACAACCCAGAAACACCCCAGAAACACCATAGCAACTGCAAAACACCCACCTAGTAACCAGTGACACCGTAGAAACAACACAGAACACTCCAGAAACACCCTAGCAACTGCAAAACACCCACCTAGTAACCAGTGACACCATAGTAACAACACAGAACACCCCAGAAACACCCTAGCAACTGCAAAGCACCCACCTAGTAACCAGTGACACCGTAGAAACAACCCAGAAGACACCAGAAACACCCTAGCAACTTCAAATCACCAGCAACACCGTAGAAACAACTCAGAACACCCTGGAAACACCCTAGCAACTGCAAAGCACCCACCTAGTAACCAGCGACACCGTAGAAACACCCCAGAAACACCATAGCAACTGCAAAACACCCACCTAGTAACCAGTGACACCGTAGAAACAACACAGAACACTCCAGAAACACCCTAGCAACTGCAAAACACCCACCTAGTAACCAGGAACACCGTAGAAACAACCCAGAAGACACCAGAAACACCCTAGCAACTTCAAATCACCAGCAACACCATAGAAACAACCCAGAACACCCCAGAAACACCCTAGCAACTGCAAAACACCCACCTAGTAACCAGCAACACCGTAGTAACAACCCAAAACACCCCAGAAACACCCTAGCAACTGCAAAGCACCCACCTAGTAACCAGCAACACCGTAGAAACAACCAGAAACACCCCAGAAACACCATAGCAACTGCAAAATACCCAACTAGTAACCAGCAACACCGTAGAAACAACCCAGAACACCCCAGAAACACCCTAGCAACTGCAAAGCACCCACCTAGTAACCAGTGACACCGTAGAAACAACCCAGAAGACACCAGAAACACCCTAGCAACTTCAAAACACCCACCTAGTAACCAGCAACACCGTAGTAACAACCCAAAACACCCCAGAAACACCCTAGCAACTGCAAAACACACACCTAGTAACCAGTGACACCATAGTAACAACACAGAACACCCCAGAAACACCCTAGCAACTGCAAAACAACCACCTAGTAACCAGCGACACCGTAGAAACAACCCAGAAACACCCCAGAAACACCATAGCAACTGCAAAACACCCACCTAGTAACCAGTGACACCGTAGAAACAACACAGAACACTCCAGAAACACCCTAGCAACTGCAAAACACCCACCTAGTAACCAGTGACACCATAGTAACAACACAGAACACCCCAGAAACACCCTAGCAACTGCAAAGCACCCACCTAGTAACCAGTGACACCGTAGAAACAACCCAGAAGACACCAGAAACACCCTAGCAACTTCAAATCACCAGCAACACCGTAGAAACAACTCAGAACACCCTGGAAACACCCTAGCAACTGCAAAGCACCCACCTAGTAACCAGCGACACCGTAGAAACAACCCAGAAACACCCCAGAAACACCATAGCAACTGCAAAACACCCACCTAGTAACCAGTGACACCGTAGAAACAACACAGAACACTCCAGAAACACCCTAGCAACTGCAAAACACCCACCTAGTAACCAGGAACACCGTAGAAACAACCCAGAAGACACCAGAAACACCCTAGCAACTTCAAATCACCAGCAACACCATAGAAACAACCCAGAACACCCCAGAAACACCCTAGCAACTGCAAAACACCCACCTAGTAACCAGCAACACCGTAGTAACAACCCAAAACACCCCAGAAACACCCTAGCAACTGCAAAGCACCCACCTAGTAACCAGCAACACCGTAGAAACAACCAGAAACACCCCAGAAACACCATAGCAACTGCAAAATACCCAACTAGTAACCAGCAACACCTTAGAAACAACCCAGAACACCCCAGAAACACCCTAGCAACTGCAAAACACCCACCTAGTAACCAGCAACACCGTAGTAACAACCCAAAACACCCCAGAAACACCCTAGCAACTGCAAAACACCCACCTAGTAACCAGGAACACCGTAGAAACAACCCAGAACACCCCAGAAACACCATAGCAACTGCAAAACACCCACCTAGTAACCAGCAACACCGTAGAAACAACCCAGAAACACCCTAACAACTGCAAAGCACCCACCTAGTAACCAGCAACACCATAGTAACAAGACAGAACACCCCAGAAACACCCTAGCAACTGCAAAACACCCACCTAGAAATCAGCAACACCGTAGTAACAACCCAAAACACCCCAGAAACGCCCTAGCAACTGCAAAACACCCACCTAGTAACCAGCAACACTATAGAAACAACCCAGAACACCACAGAAACACCCTAGCAACTGCAAAGCACCCACCTAGTAACCAGCGACACCGTAGTAACAACCCAGAACACCCCAGAAACACCCTAGCAACTGCAAAACACCCACCTAGTAACCAGCGACACTGCAGAAACACCCCAGAAACACCCTAACAACTGGAAAACACCCACGTAGTAACCAGCAACACCGCAGAAACAACCCAGAACCCCCCAGAAACACCCTAGCAACTGCAAAACACCCACCTAGTAACCAGCAACACCGTAGAAACAACCCAGAACCCCCCAGAAACACCCTAGCATTTGCAAAACACCCACCTAGTCACCAGCAACACCATAGTAACAACAAGACAGAACCCCCCAGAAACACCCTAGCAACTGCAAAACACCCACCTAGTAACCAGCAACACCATAGTAACAACAAGACAGAACACCCCAGAAACACCCTAGCAACTGCAAAACACCCACCTAGTCACCAGCAACACCATAGAAACAACCCATAACACCCCAGAAACACCCTAGCAACTGCAAAACACCCACCTAGAAATCAGCAACACCGTAGTAACAACCCAAAACACCCCAGAAACGCCCTAGCAACTGCAAAACACCCACCTAGTAACCAGCAACACTATAGAAACAACCCAGAACACCACAGAAACACCCTAGCAACTGCAAAGCACCCAGCTAGTAACCAGCGACACCGTAGTAACAACCCAGAACACCCCAGAAACACCCTAGCAACTGCAAAACACCCACCTAGTAACCAGCGACACTGCAGAAACACCCCAGAAACACCCTAACAACTGGAAAACACCCACGTAGTAACCAGCAACACCGCAGAAACAACCCAGAACCCCCCAGAAACACCCTAGCAACTGCAAAACACCCACCTAGTAACCAGCAACACCGTAGAAACAACCCAGAAAACCCCAGAAACACCATAGCAACTGCAAAACACCCACCTAGTAACCAGCAACACCATAGTAACAACAAGACAGAACATCCCAGAAACACCCTAGCAACTGCAAAACACCCACCTAGTAACCAGCGACACTGTAGAAACAACCCAGAACCCCCCAGAAACACCCTAGCAACTGCAAAACACCCACCTAGTAACCAGCAACACCATAGTAACAAGACAGAACCCCCCAGAAACACCCTAGCATCTGCAAAACACCCACCTAGTAACCAGCGACACTGTAGAAACAACCCAGAACCCCCCAGAAACACCCTGGCAACTGCAAAACACCCACCTAGTAACCAGCAACACCATAGTAACAAGACAGAACCCCCCAGAAACACCCTAGCAACTGCAAAACACCCACCTAGTAACCAGCAACACCATAGTAACAAGACAGAACCCCCCAGAAACACCCTAGCAACTGCAAAACACCCACCTAGTACCCAGCAACACCATAGTAACAACAAGACAGAACATCCCAGAAACACCCTAGCAACTGCAAAACACCCACCAAAACATCCAGATTTTACAACTATTCAAGTCATTTCATGGAGCAAACATTCTGTAGTTAATTTCACACTTCAGCAGATGAGAAAACTTCCTCTGAGGCCTTTCTAGAAGCCATGAGGTGTCTAAGATATGTCTAACCTCTTTCATTCGTGTACTCTGAGACATCATGAGATGTAACTGTGCTGGACTCGCTCCGTCTTTGCTGTTCTACAGGACCTTTACTGACAGTAATGTCTGAACCTCTCACAGGTTTTCTGATCTTCTCAAAGTGAAAGGAAGCTCTCCTAAAGCCTCCATGAGATGTTCTGTCCTCGAGGCTAAGCAGGCTAAATGCGGGAAGTTGTGCGGTGGCCTATTTTGGCTTCGGCCGCGAGACCAAACACTGAGATGTTGTTTCTGAGAGAGTACAGACCCGTGAGAGCCGTGCAAATCTCAACGTGATGTTACACAGGTTACAAGTGCTGACCTGTAAACACAGGACTCAAATGAACTGTAATTTCCCACCGAGAACATAAAGCTCTCCAGATATCAGGCAATAAACCCAAAACACACATTACAAACTGGAAGAAAAACTGATTTTTGTCATATATCGACTGCTCCAAAAACATCCTAAAAGCAGAATAAAATAAAAAATTAAGTACAGATCACAAGTTATGATGCTTTTATGCTTTTTTTTGGAGGTTGATAGTCAGTCGTGGTCACACTGCAGAAGTATTTTAAGTCTTTTCTGACTTGTTTTCAAGTTAAACTATTTCAAAATCCTTGAAAATCAATACTGCGTCATTTACTGTATTAAGGCTTTTTTTTTTTTTTTTTTTACTTGTGTATCTTAAGTTGGAAAACAAGACCAAAAGGTTCATTTATAAGAGTAAAATTTTTCAAACAACATTAACATTCACATTAATGGTCAAAATGTCTTTATGAGATGCCAGAGTTTAGATAACTTCCCTATTTTATAATATTCACCTGTCATACAGTATCTAAATCAAAACAATATGTGTTTTTGTTATTTTATAATAATATAAAGGGCTAAAATGTTGTTTTGGAAAATAATGGGAAACAGCGACTTATGGAGTGAATAACTACTGGATAGTTAAATCATAAAAACTAATTCTAAAATTCTAATACATTTTAATAAAAAATTCTAATAAAAAAAAAAACATTTAAAATAAAACAAAATCATAAAAATGTAACATTAAAATAAAACATTTAAAGAAAATTAATCAAAATAAAACACTTACTAAAAACAACTGAATGTTAAAAATGTAATTTTAAAATAATAAAAACAAACTAACAAAAAAACTAAACATTTAAATAATAAAAATATTAACATTTAAATAAAAATAAAAACAATCAAAATAAAGCACTTAAATAAAATGTAAATAAAATTAAAAATATTTCTTTACAAATTAAATAAAAATAATTTAATTTAAAATTAATTATTTAAAAACATTAAAATAAAAATAAAAATATAAATGAAGCACTTAAAAAAATAATTAAATCAGAAAAATGTAACTTAAGTCAAAAACACATTCAAGATACACAAAAATTTACAATTGTATTATCTGCAGAGCTGTTTCTGAAAGTTAACAAAGATTTGTAGATAGTTTAACCATAAAATGAACAAGAGTATTACATTTTTTCTCTCTCTCAGTGCACTACACTTTAACGTCATCAAACGTGTTCAGGACGATGCAAAGCTGAGTAAATGATACGAGAACTTTCTCAGAACAAGAACCAGAACTGAATGTGATGAGGACAACAACAAGCGTTTGTTAAACTGCTCATATTTCTCTTTGATAAAAGAAACAAGCTTTCTCTCGTTCTTCTCTCGCTCCGCAGCGTCACACCAAAGTCTGGTCCAGATCTGGAGGTCTGAGGGGGGCATAATGAACTGATTTGATGATTCGGGCTGCAGTGGATCAATAGCGTTCTTTCAGTCGTCTCTTATTGAGCCCGAGGCCACGACAGAGCGATCTGGGATCGTTGTCTGCAGATCACAGCCAAATGAATAGAAATGCCACAAATTCCACTCAAACACAAACTTTTAGCGTGGGTTTGAAATGGAGAAGCGTCACATGAAAGGGAATCTATATGTCTGTTATAATAGACTTTGGCTTTCAGGAAGCAAATGCTGAGCAATCCGTCACAACTACAGCTTCTCAATGAGATTATAAAAACATGGAGAATTAGCTGGATATAGAGAAATCGAATTTGTCACGGGTTTGTGGCTTTGTAAACAGTGTTGACCCGAAACACAAGAGCATTCTCTCACTCAACACTCAACGTCACACTCCATCAGCCTTAAATACATTAAATGACAAAGTCATACTGAAATATCCGAGATGACATTCATCTGAATCATGGAATAGATAAATAGAATAGACATCTACAGTTGCGGTGCTGCCTTTTGATTTTAATGTGTTAAGTCATAAAAAATATTGTAAATGATTTTTTTTTTGTAAAAAAAAAAAAAAAAAAAATCTAAACAATAAATAAATAGCTTAAAAATAAAATGCTAATTAAAACACAAAAATATCTTAATTTATAAAGTAATAATAATAATACAATGAAACAAAACATAATTCATAAAAATGAAAAAATAATATATATAATTTGAAAATAAAAACAATCAAAATAAAACACTAAAAATGTAATAATAAAAAATAAATAGAAGAATAATTGAAAATAAATAAATTACTTAAAATAACAATGAAATTACAATTAAAATGATCATTTTAAAATAAAAACAAAAATGTAATTAAAATAAATAATTTAATTTACAAGCGGTCAAAAAAATTAATCAAATCATAAAAAATGCTTAATAAAACACAAAAATGTATCATTTAAAAAAAGTGTAAATTGAAAACAAAAATAATCAAAATGTAACAAAAACTTATATCAAATAAACATATTTTAATAAATAACTGTAACACTAAAAATTTAATAATAAAAATGAACAATACCAACAATAAAAAAATCTAAAATTTTAATGTAAAATCAATAGTTTTTAAATATTAAAAAAACAAAAAATAAAACATTTTATTATTAAACTATTAAATCTCAGAGGGTTCAGATGACAAAAAAGTTTGTGAATCTGTGATTTTGAGGTGAGAGATGCAGACGTGAGGCGCATGTCGGCTGAACACGGGCCGCTTCTGTCTGCCAGCTGTTTAACTGGTGACCCCGTGACCCCTGAGGAAACGTCTGTGAACACACTCACCTTGTCACAGCGCATCAGACCCAGGTACCGCAGAGACTTGCTGCTCCTGGCGATCTGAGTGGCTCCCTGATCAGTGATCTCCTTACACCAGCCGGCGTCCACCGTCTCAATCGTGCTGCTGTACTGACCGATGGAGATTAGAGCTGGACACAGAGAGAGAGAGAGAGAGAGAGAGAGAGAGACCACTCAATCACTCAGCAAACAACATCATCATTCATAAGTTCAGTGAGCTTACATTTCATATTTAAAATGGTAAATAAATAATACAATGTATTTAAAGTAATAATAAAATGAATATACATTATATAAATATATTTATATAATTAATATAATATTACTTAAATTTTATTTTATAATTTTATTTTTATTCTAATTGAACTGTGATGCTGTCTAGAGTTTACAACTGATAAAAAAAGTCAATTTACTTTGCATGAATTGCAACTTCTAAAGGCTCGTTCACACCAAGAACGATAACTATAAAGATAACGATAACGATAAAGATAACGATATAAGTGTCCACACCAGCGAACGATATTGTCTGTGTATTCTAAGCGCACGCGTGTCTGCTGCTTTAAATTCTCGAGCTCATTACAGCAGGATTGATTCTGATTTGTTGGCAATGTTTTTATCGTTCATCAGAAAAAAAAAAATCCGATATCGTTTCTCTGTGCCTTTATCGTTATAGTTGTGGTGTGGACTCCGCTATTGTTTAATATTGAGAACGATTTTTAGAACTATATATTTATCGTTATCTTTATCGTTATCTTTATAGTTATCGTGCTTGGTGTGAACGGGCCTTAAGTCTTCGCTTGAAAGAATATTCTTCAACTTTGCAATAGATCTTAAATGGAAAAAGCTTCCTCTAATAAGCGCACTATTCTGTTCATCAAAGAGTAGTGAAGAGTCAAAGATCACTCTAAGGTTTTTGATTTTGTTTGCATTTGTTGAGAGAGGACCTAACTGCTTTCAGAGCAGGAGAGGAATCTGCCGGACAACTGAGAATTAAAACCTCTGTTTTATACTCATTTAACTGCAAAAAATTATTCGTCATCCACCTCTTGATATCATCTACACATTCCAATAACACATCTATCATCTACACATTCTAATATTATAGCCCATTATCAGATAATTGTTCTTGTCTTGGGCAAAAACTCACTTCATTTTGATGCATTTTCAGAAAACAAGACCTAATACCTTCAGTCATTTCACTTCTATATATTAAATATATAATGAGTGAATCATTTTTATATATTTGGACTGAAAAAAACAGAAAAGGATACTGAGGAGGAACATGATATTTAGCAGCATGTGTTTGGTTTCTGCTCATTGCTTTTACTGCATCTTTAGCCACTGTATTTATTCAATAAACTAATAATGACACTAATAATTGACACTATTGACCACATCATTCTTTTGCATAGACTTGAACACTTTGTTGGCATTAATGGAAGTGCATAAGCATGAAACGTACTTATATGACCGCCATCAATTCGTAGCAAGGTATCATATCGATCACAAGTGCAATATGGAGTACCTCAAGGCTCAGTACTAGGGCCACTACTCTTCACGTTTTATATGTTACCCTTGGGAGATATGGGAGAAACATGGTGTTAGCTTTCACTGTTATGCTAATGATACTCAGCTCTATATTTCTTCGCGGCCCGGTGAAACACACCAATTTGAAAAACTAATGGAATGCATAGTCGACATAAAAAAACTGGATGATGAGTAATTTCTTACTGCTAAGTTCTGAAAAACAGAGGTGTTAATTATATGACCTAAAAACTCTGCTTGTAATAACCTAGAACACTGTCTAAGACTTGATGGCTGCTCTGTCAATTCTTTGTCATCAGTTAGGAACCTAGGTGTGCTATTTGATCGCAATCTTTCCTTAGAAAGCCACGTTTCTAGCATTTGTAAAACTGCATTTTTCCATCTAATTAAAAAATATATATCTAAATATAATATCTAAATTACGGCCTATGTTCTCAATGTCAAATGCAGAAATGTTAATCTATGCATTTATGACTTCAAGGTTAGACTATTGTAATGCTTTATTGGGTGGTTGTTCTGCACGCTTGGTAAACAAACTACAGCTAGTCCAAAATGCAGCAGCAAGAGTTCTTACTAGAACCAGGAAGTATGACCATATTAGCCTGGTCCTGTCCACACTGCACTGGCTCCCTATCAAACATCGTATAGATTTTAAAATATTGCTTATTACTTATAAAGCCCTGAATGGTTTAGCACCTCAGTATTTGAATCAGCTCCTTTTACATTATACTCCTCTACGTCCGCTACGTTCTCAAAACGCGGCAGATCCTTTTCCTATTTGGCGCCTAAACTCTGGAATAACCTACCTAACATTGTTCGGGAGGCAGACACACTCTTGCAGTTTAAATCTAGATTAAAGACCCATCTCTTTAACCTGGCTTACACATAACATACTAATATGCTTTTAATATCGAAATCTGTTAAAGGATTTTTAGGCTGCATTAATTAGGCAAACCGGAACCGGGAACACTTCACATAACACCCTATGTACTTGCTACATCATTCGAAGAATGGCATCTACGCTAATATTAGTCTGTTTCTCTCTTATTCCGAGGTCACCGTAGCCACCGTTGTCTCAGAGGACCACTAGGACAAGACCACAGGAAACAGATCATTCTTCTGCACAATCTGACTTTGCTGCAGCCTGGAACTGAACTACTGGTTTCGTCTGGTCAGAGGAGAACTGGCATTTGATTGCACAGACACTATTTAAACTGAACAGAGATGACATCACTGAATTCAATGATGAACTGCCTTTAACTATCATTTTGCATTATTGACACACTGTTTTCCTAATGAATGTTGTTCAGTTGCTTTGACGCAATGTGTTTTGTTTAAAGCGGTACATAAATAAAGGTGACCTGACTTGACTCGACTGATAGCAATAAAAAAAAAAATGAAAAGATTTTCTTCCCCAGTATTTTTATTTTGTTTCCAGTACATAAATCTAAACACTATTCAATCAAAATACATTTATTTGAGATGCAAAAATAAATAAATAAATAAATAATATCCGCCAATGGTGTTAGAAAAAAAATCCCAATTCAAAGAAAACAATATTATAATTTTTTTTACCCCATAGCAGATATATTTTTCTTGTTTTAAGTATACATTTGCTTCATTTTGATAAATCTTTCAGAAATATTCAGAAATATTATTAGAAATTAAAACAGCTGTTTTCTGTTTGAATCTGTATTAAAGTGTAATGTATTTCTGTGATGCTCTGCTGTATTTTCAGCATCATTCCTCCAGTCTTCAGTGTCACATGATCTTCAGAAATCATGAAAATATGATGATTTACTGCTCAAGAAACAATTCTGATTATTAACAATGTTGAAAACAGTTGTGCTCTGCAATTTTTTAATTTTTTTTTAACTGATAACTTTTTTATCAGGATTCACAGATTAATAGAAAGTAAAAAAATACAGAATTAATTTGGAAAAGAAATCTTTTATAAAATGATAAATGTCTTTACTGTAACTTTTTATTATTTTAAAGCATCTTTGCTGAATAAAGCATTAATTTCTGTAACTATATGCAATGCTCCACAGTTGTGCACAGTTTAACTTTATCCCAATGAGAGAGAAGACAGACTTTATGCTGATCAACACAAACAATAACAAAACCACAATCAGCCTGAAGAGATCAAAAGAAAGGATGGATGTGGTTTGGGATTTTCCATCAGTGAAGCTCTGCTGAGAGCCAATAATCAAATCACTGCTGGAGGAGGAGCAGATGACATGTGTGTTCAGAAACCCAAGATCTCTATTAAACCAGGGTCAATGTCATCACCAAACTAATATTTGAAGAACAGATATCTATATATATAAAAAAAATTATTGTTTTTATAATTTTAATTTTATTATAAATACCTTTTTTTATTTAAATTAATAAAAATATATACACATTTATTCAAAAACAAAATTATATATACATATATTTAACTTTTTTTTTTAGAATATACTGTATTTTTAAAAATGTATTTTAATAATAATAATAATAATTATTATATAATTATACACACACACACACACACAGTGGTTCAGTATTACTGTACAGTAAGTGTAATGGTGCTGTAATCCTTGATGAGGGACAGCAGTGTTTCAGGGTTTCGTGAGGTGAAGCTGCCATAACAGCAGACAGATCTAATTAAATCCAGAGATAAGACAAGCCTTCATATGTGGATGTTCTAGTGAGACAATACGGGAAATTAATTAGCCGCGGGTCAGGAACAGAGAAGCAGCGTTTGATTCAAACCAGCCCACACACTAGAGACAACTAGTCAAAGTTTACCTTCTACTCAACTAATTAACAGAGGACAGACAGAAAGAACAACATAAGACAAAATGTGAAATCATTCTGATATGATGATTTGCTGCTCAAGAAACATTTCTGATCATTATTCATGTTGAAAACAGTTAATACTTTTGTGGAAACTGTGATACATTACCATTCAAAAAGTTTGGGTTATGATGATTTTAAAAATAAGTTTCTTAAATTTCTATTTCAAATAAACGCTAGA
Organism: Carassius gibelio; assembly: GCF_023724105.1. Lineage (NCBI taxonomy): Eukaryota > Metazoa > Chordata > Actinopteri > Cypriniformes > Cyprinidae > Carassius > Carassius gibelio. The sequence goes on along the minus strand of NC_068378.1, from coordinate 27,118,637 downwards.
TGTTTATTTCTCTGTAATTGAGTAGAATAACTGGAACAGGCGTTTTTCTAGTAGTACATAAGAACTGAAGTAAAGTCTGCTGGTCTATATATTACACAGCAGTAAAGCAGAAGTCAGGCCTTGACCCGGACGCTATTAAACACTCCAGCTGAGGAACTCATAACTGCTCATAACACACACACACACACACACATATTAAAACTTCAGCTGCGAGTGAGCTTCAACCTCATTACTGAGACTCACTGCACACACACACATACACACACACACGCACACGCTAACACACACACATACACACACACACACACACACAAACAAACAATAGCACACACTAACACAAATGCGCACACACAAACACAGACACATATATAGAGCTGGGCGAGAAATAATGATAATTATTGCAATATAATTATATATATATATATATATATATATATATATATATATATATATATATATATATATATATATAAAATATACATTTAATTTTTTTTTTATATAGAAATACAATATGTATATTTTAATAAATTTTTTATATTGAAAATATATATTTTTTTATTTTATATTTATATTTTAAGAAATACTATTCTTTCTGTGTCTTTCCAGGCTGTGATTTGAACCCAAACTCCTGGCAGCAGGCAGATTGTTTATCTCGGTCAGGGGTGAGGTGACGTCTGTCAGGAACGCAGCGGGTCGCTCTGACCTGAGGCTCTAATTGAGCTTCACCACACAAACGTCTCATCAAGAATGGCTCTCAGAGGTCACAGGGTCACGGGGTCGCACCTCTCAGCTGTTCAGATCTGTCCTTGAGGCGCGGCTCCCGACAGGAGCGGATCAGAGCCCGACTCTCTCGGCCCACAGGAGGCTTTAACAAGTTTACTCAACCTTGACACTGGACAGCACTCATTACACGCACCTCACAGATACAGGAGGCATGAAAGCAGCAATCGGAGGGAAAACAGCATCTCCATGAGAGATTCCCTTCATACAGGCCAGACCTCAGCAGTTTAGACGTGTGAGCGCTGGGAGAGCATCTAAAGAGCAGCTCAGGGAAACACTGATAAAGCGTCGGCCCGAACAGACCTTTCATTTGCAGACCGCCGTGTTTTGACCTTTGGAGTGGCAAAACTCAAACAAACAGCTCACTAAACAAGCAAAGCGTTCACAGAGCCGTCGACAGATAAGAGTTTCCTGTGAGAATATCCAGTGCTATAAGTGAAACTGTGTCAGACACAACAACGAGCGAAACACACCGATAACAGCAGAACACGACAGCCGTCAGCCGCTGCAAACACACCCAACGATTCACACAGACATTGGAGCTCACACACACCAGCTCATTTCCATTTGTGTGGAAGATTACAAAATGAACATGCCAAAAACAACAACAAAAAAAGATTTGTGGAAATATAAATGGTCAGAGCCCCTTAAAATAATTCATTTCAGATTATTTCATCAATTTAAACTGAAAAGTACAAACGATAGTCAGAGCATAACCACCGATTATCCACTACTGCCCCTGTCTCTCACGGTGTTCCCCAGGGTTCTGTTCTGGGTCCTTTACTGTTCATTACACATGCTCCCTTCAGGTAACATTATCTGTCATCGTGGTTTCAACTTTCAATGCTATCCAAGTGACACCAAACTCTACATCCATTCTCAACACAATTCTCCTTTTCCCACCAACTATATATTGGCTTGTATTAATGATAATTGTAGTTTTCCCGCATGTGTTAAGTTTTTGTAGCGCTACATAACGAGCCTACCTAACGCTACAGACACGAGCAGATGAGGATGTCATTCATAACCTCAACATTCATGCAAAAACATGAAGTAAAAATGTGGAATATGACTGGATTAATACACTGGAAAATGATTATAATAAATCTGACACTTCCCACACAAATATTCCGAAAGATGAGTGAAGCCAGTCGACGGTCAGTTCTCACAGTCTGGATGGTAATTTTCTTAAATCGTTACTGTGGAATAGCATTTCATAAAACTCTGCCAGAGATCAATCTGCTCC
>NC_068378.1:27039111-27114111 GCF_023724105.1 Carassius gibelio | reverse complement strand
TGTTTCAAGTAATGAAAATGGTTTAAGTGTTATTTAAGGATGATAATCTTGGAAGGATAAACCTCTCATTTTTTTATTATTTAGAAAGTTTACCAAGTCAAGCATCACCATTACTAGCACTCATAGTGGTTATCCACCCTAGTAACAACATAACATCACCCTGACAACCATTCTAGTGTCGTGACTGTGTTCAGAGAGCACACATTTCTGTGTGTAAACCTAGCTAAGCGTCACGAGTCTCTGTGGTTCGGTTCTTTGTGCCGCGGGGCGTCTGACCCAGCGGATGTGGGGTCACCGTTCCCCTCAGAGATCAGGAGATGTGTGAGTGACCCCTGCACCACAGGTCACCACCGGAGAGATGGACACGCTCCACTACACCTCCATACACCTCAAAGAAACTGCTGGAGTACAATGAGACGCCTCCTCATTAATATTCATGAGCCTCACAGAGCCAATGAAATCAAAACTAGAGGTCTGTGTCTTTTAGTTCATGCCTGCAGTTTTGAGCTCATCTGTATAATAGTGCACTAATAAAAGATAGGACACACTTTCAGCAGAATTATAGAACAAAATCTGCATTTCAAATGATTTAGTGTCTCTTTTGAGAAAATCAATTCTTGCATTTATCATATTTTATTGAATTTCTCAGTACCATTTAAAAAAAAAATTTTTTTTTTATCTGAAATATTATTATAATGTAAAACAGCTGTTTTCTGTGTGAATCTGTGTTACAGTGTAATTTATTTCTGTGATGCTCCGCTGTATTTTCAGCATCATTCCTCCAGTCTTCAGTGTCACATGATCTTCAGAAATCATGAAAATATGGTTTATATATATGATAAGAAACATTTCTGATTATCATCAATGTTGAAAACTGATACATTTTATTTTTCCAGGATTCACAGATGAACAGAAAGTTAAAAATAACAGCATTTATTGAAATAGAAATCTTTTGTAACATTATAAATGCCTTTACTGTCACTTTTAATCAATTCAATATTTTCATGTTGACCCTAAACCTGTGAATGGTAGTGCACATTTATAACATACACGCATAAAATGTGCAGAATTTGAGAGGAAGCATAATAATACATAAACCAAAACAAACACTGAAAGTAAACACATAAAATACTAGTCAGTGCACATTGCATTCATCAAAAAGTAGTGAGCTAGTATTCGGTTCTGAACACAGCCTCTGACTGGACTGGAATGAGAATGTGTCTGCTGTTAAATTATAGATATCACCTGCACTAGGAACAGTAAATCAATCTGTGCTCGTACAAACACTCATTTCATTCACCAACCATCAGCTGATAAGAGAGAGACTGGAATTGATTCACTCTGAGATGATCATCCTTACCTTCATCCACGACACAAGAGTCAGGCTTTAAATAAAGGTTACAAAAGACTGAGCGGACAACAGCTCTCTGTGAGATTGATGAGGAAGTCAAGAAATAGCGGAATATTTGAACATTTGGTTTATTATTATAAAAAACACTGAAAATTAATTCTGAGAAAAAATAAATGTCTTGCATTTTATCACACTGAATTTTGCACCATTTACATGAATTTGTATATAAACTACCATTCATTGCTTAAGAATAACATTTTAATGATTCTAAAGAACCTTTTTCTTTCAACAATAAAGAACCTTTTGAATTTAAAGGTTCCATGGATGTTAAAAAAAAATGTTCACTAAACCATCAATGCAGGAAACAACCTTTAAATGTATATGAACAGTGGAGTCTGACTCATGAACAAATGACTCTTTAACTGATTCACTGTAATGAATCAGTCAGAATGACTCACAAACAATCTCAAATTCACAATTTGAATCAGTCTGATGACTACAGAGTGAACAATGAAGTCTGACTCATGAACAAATGACTCTCTAACCGATTCATTGTAATGAATCAGTCAAAAAGGCTCACAGTGTCAAACTCACAATCTGAATCGTTTTAATGACTAAAGTGTGAACATAAAATTGAGATTAATGGCCAAATTACAGATTCACTGTAATCAATGAGTTAAGAAGATTCACAAACAGCCTCAAACTTACAACTTGAATCAGTCTGATGACTACAGTGTGAACACTGGAAACTGACTCATGAACACATGACTCTCTAACAGATTCCTTGTAATGAATCAGTCAGAAAGACTCACAGACAGTCTCAAATTCACATTTTGAATCAGTCTGATGACCTCAGATTGAAGAATGAAGTCTGACTCGTGAACAAATTACTGTCTAACTGATTCACTGTAACGAATCAGTCAAAAAGACTCACAGTGTCCAAACTCACAATTTGAATCGGTCTGATGACTACAGAGTGAACAGTAGAGTCTGACTCATGAACAAATGACTCTCTAACTGATTCACTTTAATGAATCAGTCAGAAAGACTCACAAACAGTCTCAAAATCACAATTTGAATCAGTCTGATGACTACAGAGTGAACAATGAAGTCTGACTCATGAACAAATGACTCTCTAACCGATTCATTGTAATGAATCAGTCAAAAAGGCTCACAGTGTCCAAACTCACAATTTGAATCGGTTTGATGACTACAGTTTGAACAGTGGGATATGACTAACGAACAAATAACTCTCTAACTGATTCCTTGTAATGAATCAGTCAAAAAGACTCACAGTGTCCAAACTCACAATTTGAATCAGTCTGATGACTACAGAGTGAACAGTAGAGTCTGACTCATGAACAAATGACTCTCTAACTGATTCACTGTAATGAATCATTCAGATAGACTCACAAACAGTCTCAAACTCACTATCTGAATCAGTCTAATGACACTTAACACTTAAAAATAAAGACCTCAAAATAACCATTTTGGTTCGCCAAAGTATCTTTCATTTAAAAAAATCTATTGGTCTCAGATACAACACACACACACACACACACACACACACACACACACACACACACAAAACGGTTCTCATCAAAGCATTAAATGGGGTGTTTACACAGCAAATGTGAGATGTGAAGTTCTTTTGAGTGACAGCGGTAATTGATTCGCGGCAGGAATCGTTCGTATCACACAGATTAACGTGTGTACTTTACAAGCCTGGAGTTCAGCAGAAGATCCAAATGATCTCGAGCACCAACTCCGTCTAAGTCAAAACGCAGCGAGAAAAGTCATTTCCAGCCCAGCGTGTTAATGAAGCGCTATTACCACTCCACTGACACGTTTAACAGACGAATGAGGGTCATTTACGAGTCGCCGCGTTTCCTTTTATCACTCAAGTCGCTCTACAAACTGACAGACCCAAAGAGACACCATCAAACTTCAGAGACGGAGTCTAATAAACGCGCGGCTCAGCGGTGGGTAAATGCCGCGGATAAAAGCTGATTCTGGGTCTCGCACACGCAGCGGGGGGTTTCCATCAGGTCCATTACGTTCTGTCCAATTCTGCAGGAGTTTGTCAGAACTTCAGATGATCACAGACGGAGGCGGCGAGAGAAAGGCAGATCAGATGATCAGAGGAGCCGTGACTAAAGGACTTTAGGTGATATTGTGAGAGGAGAAACCAGCGTGTGGATTAGAGATGAATGAAGCGGAGGAAGCTGGGTCAAAACCTCAATAGAAGCTCCTGGAAATCATAATGAGACTCTGACCCAGATTACACGGCCGGGCTTAGTCTACACAGAGAGCATCACGCTAGCAAAGGAGAAGAGCAAAGCCTCCCAGCATCTCAGACAGCGTTCCTCACTAACCTCAGACAACATCAACCTCATGTTTTCAAGCGTGTTTAAAATCGTAAAAAACAAGTGTACCTTTAAACCAAGCACACATCTGAAATCATCATATTTTTATGATTTCTGAAGATCATGTGACACTGAAGACTGGAGGAATGATGCTGAAAATACAGCGGAGCATCACAGAAATAAATTAGATTCTAACAGATATCCACATTGTAAAGTGCAAAAATATTTTAGATTTGTACAGTATTTTTGATCAAATAAATGCAGCCTTGGTAAAAAGAAGAGATTTCTTTCTTAAACGTTAAGAAATACAATCAGGATGCTTTCGTGGTGTTTAACAGAGCAGAATATTCTGCTAAACATCACAGATGAAAAAAAGGATGACAGCATGTTTATTTTTGGATGAACTGTCTCTTTAGAGTTTATCTGATAAAGAGACATGCACTGAGAGCATCGCTGGAAGATAAAGAAAACAATCATTCAGATATTAGTTACAGATTCACAGGAAGGGACCGGTCTTTGCGTGAGAAGACATGAGACAGAAGACACCGTTTGCTCAGGATTCAGTCCAGACGAGAAAACGCATGTGGTCATTACAGGAGAAACAACTCATCCTCACATCTTTATCTCATTTCCTGACAGTTTTCTTTTTTCTTCAGCGACTGAATATTGAGTTACAGGATCTCTGATGATTATTGGCAGAAGTAAAACAAACTGATTCTGATTATAATGATGTTTGTAGATAAAGCATGATGAAATCAGAAAAGGAATGGCAACTGGGTCAAACGCTCAATATCTGATATCTGCCCAGTTCAGTTATACAAAATATATTTAAAAAAAAGACAACTATCACATACAAACTTTTTAGTCCTAGTACAACAAATCAAAGCTTAAATGATGCTTACTTAATTTCATGCGGTTCCAAATATGCATGACTATGTATTTTCTGTGGAACATAAAATATATTTTGAGAAAGTTTTTTTTTTTTTTGATGATTATAACTGACAACTAAGGAAAATCCCAAATTCAGGATCTCAGAAAATTAGAATATTGTAAAAAGGTTAAATATTAAAGACACCTGGTGCCACACTCTAATCAGCTAATTAACTCAAAACCTGCAAAGCCTTTAAAAGGTCTCTCAGTCTAGTTCTGTAGGACACACAATTATGGGGATGACTGCTGAATCGACAGTTGTCCAAAAGACAACCACTGACACCTTGCACAAGGAGGGCAAGACACAAAAGGTGATTGAAAAAGACGCTGGCTGTTCACAGAGCTCTGTGTCCAAGCACATTAATAGAGAGGAGAAGGGAAGGAAAAGATGTGATAGAACAAAGTGTACAAGCAATAGGGATAACTGCACCCTGGAGAGGATTGTGAAACAAAACCCATTCAAAAATGTGGGGGAGATTCACAAAGAGTGGACTGCAGCTGGAGCCAGTGCTTTAAGAACCACTACACACAGACGTATGAAAGACATGGGTTTCAGCTGTTGTATTCCTTGTGTCAAGACACTCTTGAACAACAGACAGCGTCAGAAGCGTCTCGATTCAGAAAGGACTGGACTGCTTCTGAGTGGTCCACAGTTATGTTCTCTGATGAAAGTACATTTAACATTTCCTTCAGAAATCAGGGTCCCAGAGTCTGGAGGAAGAGAGGAGAGACACACAATCCACGTTGCTTGAGGTCCAGTGTAGTTTCCACAGTCAGTGATGGTTTGGGGTGCCATGTCATCTGCTGGTGTTGGTCCACTGTGTTTTCTAAGGGTCAAAGGTCAACACATCCGTATACCAGGAAGTTTTAGAGCACTTCATGCTTCATGTTGCTGACCAACTTTATGGAGATGCATATTTCATTCTCCAACAGGACTCTCACCTGCACACAGTGCCAAAGCTACAAGTACCTGGTTTAAGGACCATGGTATCCCTGTTCTTAATTGGCCAGCAAACTCGCCTGACCTTAACCCCATAGACAATCTATGGGGTATTGTGAAAAGGAAGATGTGATATGCCAGACCCAAGAATGCAGAAGAGCTGAAGGCCACTATCAGAGACACCTGGTCTCTCATAACACCTGAGCAGTGCCACAGACTGATCCACTCCATGCCACGCCGCATTGCTGCAGTCATTCAGACAAAAGAGACACAACTAAGTATTGACTGCTGTACATGCTCATACTTTTCATTAGTATATGTTAGTTGCCAGTTATAATCATCAAATGAAAAGAAATAAACATTTGAAATATATCAGTCTATGTGTAACGAATTAATATAATATACAAGTTTCACTTTTTGAATGGAATTAGTTTAATAAATCAAATGTTTGATGATATTCTAATTACATGACCAGCACCTGTGTATATAATTTGTGTATTGTGTTTACAAAAACAGGTTTCCATAAGGACAAATGTTGTATGGTTCAACAAAATATATTATTTTATTGCTCAGGTTAAGAGATTAACAGGTTTAGATGATTAAAGACATTTAAAGACTCATTATTTTCATGTTAAAATAAATCAGATTAATCTGAACTCAAAAGGAGTGAATTCTCATGTGATTTACAGCAAAAAAGAGATTGTGTGTGTGTGTGTGAGTGATAAATGCACTTACACTGCGGTCCCGGAGCTAATCTGAGTAACTAAAGCTTCTAAAGTAAATTAATGAACACACACACACACAGTTACGAAACATAGGCTTCAGTGAAACACACACTTTAAATTGCATATGATAGCCCACACCACCGGTCTTCTGTGTCAGTCTTTCTGTCTGTTTGAGTCTCGTCCTGCAGGGATCTGATCAGGGATCAGTGGTGGTGACGGTCAGTGCTAACTGCTCCACAGGAAACAGTCATTGATTTACACCAGCCGTCCTGATGTGCGCTGGGTTACTGCACTCCAGCACAATCCTGCTGCACCTTCACCATAAATTTAAAACTCATTACATTGATGGAGTCCATTCTGAGAGAAAGCAGAGACCCACCACAATATATCCATCTATCTGCAACATAGCAACCACCCAGAACACCATCACAACTTCCTGGCAACTATGCAGAACACCCCAGTAAATGCACCGTAACCAAACTACATAGCAAAAACAGCACAACATCCCAGTAACTATCTTGGAATGCTGCCACCACCCAAAACACCCTCACAACCTCTTAGCATCCTTGCGGTTCACCCTAGGAACCCTACAGTAACCACATACCAACCTTCTAACAACAACATAAAAACAGTCTAATAACAATCTTGTATTTTCATCTACATAATCTTAAACATGATGTCCTGATCTCCTCCTGCAAAATAAAAGCTATGAAAGAGTTGCATTCATTCACTTACAAACACAAAACAGTTATTATATTATCACTGAAGACCAGCGACAGCCACACCCTGACATAAAACAAGAGATGGAGAAAGAGACGGAGAGAGACAGAGAGAGAAGGAGGGAGGTAGAGAGCAAGTCTGCCCCCTTGTGAGGGACACTGACCCAATCAAATGCCACCAGCACAACAACAGATCATGAGACTGAAACAATCTGACTACAATACAGCATATTCATGAGGAACGTTAATATTCATATACAAACTGAAGAAAACAACTGGAAAATGTATGATAATAAAATAATAGAAGAGTGGAAGAAGAACCCTGGAAACCACACCCACATTGCAGCACACTAATATACACTGAAAACAGCCCATAACCCCCCAGCAACCTTTTAGATACAGTGATAAACACTCAAAACACTTCAACAACCCCCAATCAACCTAGCAACCACACAGCAATACAATCAAAAGCCCATTAACAACCATCAAAACACCCTAGCAACCTCCTAGCAACACTAATAAACACTCAGAGCCCCTTAACAACCATCAAAACACCCTAGCAACCTCCTGGCAACACTAACAAACACTCAGAGCCCCTTAACAACCATCAAAACACCCTAGCAACCTCCTAGCAACACTAATAAACTCTCAGAGCACCTTAACAACCATCAAAACACCCTAGCAACCTCCTAGCAACACTAACATACACTCAAAGTCCCTTAACAACCATCAAAACACCCTAGCAACCTCCTGGCAACACTAATAAACTCTCAGAGCACCTTAACAACCATCAAAACACCCTAGCAACCTCCTAGCAACACTAACATACACTCAAAGTCCCTTAACAACCATCAAAACACCCTAGCAACCTCCTGGCAACACTAACAAACTCTCAGAGCACCTTAACAACCATCAAAACACCCTAGCAACCTCCTAGCAACACTAATAAACTCTCAGAGCACCTTAACAACCATCAAAACACCCTAGCAACCTCCTAGCAACACTAACATACACTCAAAGTCCCTTAACAACCATCAAAACACCCTAGCAACCTCCTAGCAACACTAATAAACACTCAGAGCACCTCAACAAATATCAAAACACCCTAGCAACATCCTAGCAACACTAATAAACACTCAGAGCACCTTAACAACACGCAAAACACCCTAGCAACCTCCTAGAAACACTAACATACACTCAAAGCCCCTTAACAACCATCAAAACACCCTAGCAACCTCCTAGCAACACTAATAAACACTCAGAGCCCCTTAATAACCATCAAAACACCCTAGGAATCTCCTAGCAACACTTACATACACTAAAAGCCCCTTAGCAACCATCAAAACAACCTAGCAACCTCCTAGCAACAATAACATACACTCAAAGCCCCTTAACAACCATCAAAACACCCTAGCAACACTAATATGTACTCAAAACAACCAACAACCACCCAAAACATGCTAGCAACAACACGACTTGTAGAACACCTTAGCAACCACATATCAACAAATTAATATACACTCAGAACCCCTTAACAACCACCCAAATCATGCTATCAACCACACAGCAGTGCAACAAAATACAACTTGAACCTCTTAGAAACCATCACAACTCCCTAGCAACAGCGCAGCTTGTAGAAAATCTTGGCAACCACACAGCAAACTGTTAATGGCACTAGTTTTATTAAGCAATTAATGAAACTTTGTGATGAACTCGTGACTTTTCCATCAGGCTTTCGTTTAAAACACTCTTTAAACCAAACCAGAACTGACAGCGAGTTCTACATTCAATAAATGTGTCCTGAATCTCAGCAAACATCAGGAAACACGAACGGTCTGGAAATGACAAGCTTTAATCATAACGTCAGCTCCGTTTCTCACCCCAGGTGTGTCTTTATAAAAAAATAAAAAATAAAAAAAAAGCGAATAAAGTATTTTCAGCGCATGAAAGAGGAATTTATGTGATTTGTGATGCATATAAAAATAAAACATGGTTCTCCATCCAAATCAGATCACAGTTATATTAAAGCAGAAAGTGGAGCTGAAGGGAAAACACAAGCACACAGAGATGAATAATGGAAGGAGAAGGTTAATGAAACACAGGAGCAGGAGATGCAGAATTCGACGGATGTAAGCACCGCGATGAGAAGGTCACGGCTCATTTGAGGAAGACCTTCTGGATCCGCTAGACACCGACCTGCTGCATATACTGTCACTACGATCAGGTTTGCCATGAAAAATGAACTTGCACAGAGGGGAAGGAAAACAACATGTGGTCATGAAATATTTCGTGTCTGACCTCAACCCCACCGACAGACCGGCCACAAATCAATCAATCAATCGATCAATCAATCAATAAAACAGTGTGGATGTGTTTATCTGCTGTTCTGCACTGAAAATACATTTGAATGCTGGCATTGAACTTAATAAATAACTACTTTTATTTATCTTTTTCTGTATTTTTTTACAAAACTATTTTACCCTAAAAAAATTTTTATTAAGTCTGACTTCCATACTTTTATTAGACTAGACAAAAAGCTTTTTTATTGGCTAAGAAAAAAACCTTATCTAAAATGTTTAATGTCTCATTTGAATCAAAATTATTAGACTGACTTGATTTAATTTAAAGCATTTTTTTCATGAAAATAGATTTAAACACTGCAAAAAAAAACAAATAAATGCTGTCTGACTTTCAGAATTTGTATTTAAATTTGACAAAAAAATTGTATTTATTTATTTAAAACATTCACATTTTGTTTTTGTTGATTTGTTTTACAATGCTTGAATGGCAAAAAAACAAAAAACATTATTATTATTTATTTTTTTGACTATTTTACCATAGAAATAATATCTAATGAAGTCTGACTTCAGGAATTTTTATTCAAATTTAACCAAAACATTTTAAAGAGGTAAAACACTTTATATGAAATGCTTAATGTCTCATGTGAATAAACATTTAAGACGACTAATAAAATTAGTGCTGTAAAAAATCTAAAACAAATTAAACATGTCACAGAAGATTTTTACCCTGTAAAAGAAAACATTTCTATTTGTCCGTGATTTTAGTTTTTAGTTTTGTCCAGCATGTTTGTTCCAGATCCTCAGCTCATACTTCTATACAGCAGAACAATTAACACGAGCAGCTCTTATTAAACTGCATTTACCGCGGCTTAAACTTTGCTTTCAGTCAGTATTTATCACCAGAGTACATAAAGAGAGAGCAAGCACATCACTTACAATCCCTTAAAAGCAGCTGACGAGCTTCTGGAGGAACTTCCCTGCGAGATGAAGCTCTTAAAACAATAAAAACACAGTCCTTCCTTTCAAATATTAAGAGCAATTAGTGCTGAGGAGAGAACGAGCTTGTGTTTATAGGCAGATGAAGGAAGAGCGGTGCTAATGTAGAGATAAACACACACAGAGAGGCAGTTAAACTCTTTAGGAAGGACTCGTAAAGCTGAGAGTGATGCACGAGCTTTAACATCTCTATCCCATTCGCTGGACCTCTCCTTCACACATGACTGAATCTTATCTGTTCTCACCCTAACACCTGCATTTAATATCAATGCACATGCATTTTCATTACAGTGTTATTCCTAACACTTCAGTGCAAACCGGGCGTGATCCATCTTTCAGATCAGACAGATCCATCCGCATCGGACGAATCTTCACGAACATGCTGCACATTTCATGGGCTTCAGCAGATCTCGGTGAACACTAATAAAACACTCGAAGCCTCATTCAAATGCAGGAAAGCAGCACAATGTTCCATGAATTTAATGATATTGGCCACAGCTCTGATTCCTGTTGGTTTTCTCCCTCCATCAGGGACTTCCCGCTCCAGCAACACATTTGCATTCAATTACAAAATAAAAAAAAGATGGAGAGAACACGACTACAACACCATTGTAAATTGTTTCCTGCGTTTGCAATGAAAATCCAAATTAGTCCATGTGGAAACACTTTGCACCTTTAGTGCGAACCTTCAAGACTGGCAGAAATCTGCCCTGCTGCTCCATCAGAAAAACTAGTTTGGTGAAATGAACAATATCTAAAGGGCAGAGATGTGTGATGGTCAGAACTGAACAGTTTAACTCCTGATTCAATCGGATATGAATTGTGGCAACAGGACGCAGAAATAAAAATTTGAATGTAAGAAAGAAAATCATGAAACTGGATGGATGGATTTTTTTTTTCATCTGAAAATAGCTTTGAATGCATGGAGCTGAGATAAACAATCAAACAACTATTTTTATTTGTCTTTTTCTCTATTTTCTGTATAATTTTTTACAACTCTATTTTACCCTGTAATAGTTTTAATCTCTAACTTCTATCATTTTTATTCAAACTGGGCATGAAATTTGTGTTTACAAATTTAAAGATTTTTTTTATGTTTAATTTCTTTAATTTTTTTATATATATTGCATATCTACTTTTCAAATAAAAAGTAGGGGTTTACAAATAAGCATGCAAATAGCTTTGAATGCTGTCATGCTACTAAAATAAAACAAATTACAACACTTTTTATTTCTCATTTTCTCTATTTTTACCATAAAATAGTATCGAATGCAGTCTAGACTTCAGTCAATTTTGGAAAATAAACTTTTTCGGGGTAAAATATTTTATTTAAAATGTTTAAGGTGTCATTTGAACAAGACTGACTTGTGTAAATAGTGCAAAATACGTATATATTATTTTTCAGATCGGACATGTGAACCGTTGTCATTTCGCTCTCACACTTCTTGTGTATCCTGCTTGTAGCAAATGAAAATATCATGCATCTACTACTAGAATAAAATATGAATAAAATAAGTTTTCAAAAATGTTTTTTTTTTCTCCATTTGTTTTTTAGGCTTCAACCAATGTAATGACATGAAAAACATCAAAATTCAATTAAAAAAGTCTGGGTTTCTGACATAAAGGTTAAACCAACCCTTACTTCAACACACATTATTGAGGCTACTCAAAATCACTAAAACTAAAAGTTATTTAAAGACAGACAGACCTGATAAATCTCTCTCTTTCTCTCATATGAATCCTGTGCGTTCTTTACATCATGACTATTGCAGACGCACCCAAAGACCGGCTGTTGACATCAATTACTGCACAGAAACATTTCAATAAACTGCATTTAAATAACATGCACCGATTAGAGCATCACGTTTCAGAGGAAGTCCTGTCATCGCAGTTAACGGACGACACAAAACACCTCCCAAAGTTAAAGAAGCGCAGATCTCCCTGATCCAGAAACAGCTGTGAGGTGTTGATGCTGTCTGCACATCACATCCAAAAAAATGTGCAAAAGACCTGATAAGAACTCGTTTATATTCGTAACAACTATCACAGTTAACGATGATGCGGCTCGTCACGACGCGCCTCATATACGAACTAATATCGGAGAATATTTACGCAATAAAAAACAAACCCATGTATAAATAATGCAGAAAAAAAAATTGTGTTTAAGTTAAATCACATCCACTAATTAAGTATTCATGCCCCTGGATAATTAACTTGTTCTCTCATTTCAGTAAATCAAAATGTGGCTACGATTTACCAAACCAATAAGGCAATTGATTATTAGTGATGTGAACAACTTCTAATTCACAATTTGCGAAAACGTGGGAACAAACTCTTATAGACATGATTTAATATTTAAAAAACGGGATTTTTTTAAAGAGCTATTAATACGCAAAGTATTGATTACGCATCTTGTGTGGGATGCAGGGTTGCCAAGTCCACGTTATTTATTCCACCAAATCGACTTAAAAAGTTCACATCTGTTGATTGTTTTTACCTGGGAGTTAAAGGATTTAAATATTGCATGAATTACAATTGACTGAAATGCTTGTATTGCTAAATATTTAATGTTTAATTCAGTGATAAAACTGCGCTAGGTGTTACGTTTTATGAAGGAAAGCCACTGGTAGGAAGCCTTTAAAAGCGGTGTTTATGAACAATGCGCATAACAGCGGCTGTAACCCTTACAAAAATTAACCATGGTTTTACTACAAATGAAACCAAAAAACCATGGTTACTATAGTTAAACCATGGTATCCACAAATTAACCATGGTTTTGCTATATTAACCATAGTTTAACCACGGTATATGTAGTAAATCTGTGGTTAAACAAATGGGAGTCAATACGCCAAAAAACCATGGGTTACTACAATTTTACTATAATTAAACCATGGTTATTTTTCGTAAGGGAAAGTATGAGTTTTAGGTATGGAAATTACATATTTTGAGATTAATATTTGGGATATGGTTGTTGCGCTGCTTTGGGATGTTATTGAACGGAGTTGTTTAGTTTTTCACGAAGACCTGGCAACCCTTGCTGTATGGAGCAGAGCATGTTTTCATCCTAACTACATGATTTTATTTGTATAGAAAGCAAAGTGACAGTGGGGTAAGTGATGTTATATGTGTTTGACAAAGGTTTAAAGGTAAATCTGCCTGCTCTCTTGATAAATCCCAATGCAGCCCTCTAATTCATAGCCACGATTTACTAAAACAAAGAAAAGAAACGGCTTAGATTTATTAAAACGTTGGGATGTGCATTAGTGTGTGTGAGTGTGTGAGGTGTCTGAGAGTGAGACAGAAACACAGTGAGACAGGATAAGGTTTATAAAGCTCAGAAGAGTCCCGTTTTCCCCAAAAGAGTTGGTGTAATTTAAGGCCTGTCACGCGGGCCGCTGTGGGCTGACAGCCAGAGCAGGTGGGCCTGAGCTGAACTTTAATTGGTTAGGAACATCTCTTCCCCGTGTAGCGAGGATGGATTCAGATCCCAGCCTCACACACTCACAGGAGCCAGAGCTTCACTGTAAATACTACAGCAAGACCGAGATGAGAGAGAGCGAAAAACCTTTCTATAAACTCGACTGGTGTAAAGAGATCCACACAGATCAGATCAATAACACACTGAAGAGCAAATATATAAGAACTGACCCAACGACTGACCCATCGGCGTTTTATAAGGCAATGAGTGAAATGAGTGTTTTAGCATCACAGACACTTCTACAGTTTCTGAACACAGTAAAAATTATGAGTGACAGTGAATGTGTTCGATATAGAAAATCAATACTAAATCACACGGACGATGACAAAGGCTCTGTTTTTATTCATTTTTTTAAAACAAGGAGACTAACCTTTTCAATTAATAACAAAAACATGGTTTTTTATGTGTAAATATTACAAATGTGTATTATTTAAACTAAAGCAAATATATAAAAATTATGTTTTTGATTATTTTATTTGTATTTTAAATTATTGTTTTTATTCATTCTCGAAACAATACAACAGAGACAGAAAATAGTAAAAAATAATAATAATAATAATACATTAATTATAAATAAATTAAAATGAAATTATCTGATATAATGCTTTTTATGTAATACAATTAGAGAAACATTATATATTTTTTATTTTATTTTGATTATTTAATTTGTATTTTCAATTATTGTTTTTATTCATTTTCAAAACAATACAACAGAGACAGAAAATAGTAAAAAATAATAAAATACATTTAATAATAAATAAAAATTAAAGTGAAATTATCTGATAATGAAATAATGCTTTTTATGTAATATAATTAGAGAAACATTATATATTTTTTAGCTTATTTTGATTAAATATTACAAAATGTGTATTATTTAAACTAAAGCAAATGTATAAATATTATGTTTTCATTTTTTTTTATTATTGTTTTTATTCATTTTTAAAACAATACAACCGATACAAAAACATAGTAAATAATAAAAAAAATAATGCATTTAATATTAAATAAATTTAAATAAATAATTTAATTAAAAATAAATAAATTGAAATTAAATGATCTGAAAATTAAATAATGTTTGTTACATAACAATTAAAGAAACATTATATATATATATATTGTATTTTTATTGTTTTTTATTTATTCTCAAAACAATACAACAGAGACACAAAAATAGTAAATAATGATAAAAATAATGCATTTAATATTAAATAAATTAAGATCATATAGCAGCTGTCTTCATCTGATGCCTGTTCTTTAAAAAGAAACACCTGCAACACTCTCTTTATTATTTATTGAGATTAATGCGATGTATTGTAGTTTAAAATAAATTACCTTTACTTTACAAAATGATAGTTAAATAAAGAGCAGGTGCCACCAAAACTCATTCCTTAAAAATCCTTTCTAAAGTGGTGATTGAACTTTATTCGGTTAGTTTTAGATCATTGAGCAACTATTGTAGTTTTTTAATATTTTGAATTAGTTTTCATTTTTGCATTTTCTGTTAAAAGTCATTTTGGTTTTGGCAACTGTATTTGTTTATTTATTCATTCATTAATTCGTAACTAATTTAAATAAAAATGTAAGTTTATTTCACTTCAGTTTAACATGTATTTTAGTTATATTTAATTTGTATTGATTGAACTGTTTTAATTTTTTTATTTTAATTGAAAATGTAAAGTTTTAGTAATTTTGCAAAATGTTTTTTTTTTTTTTTTAAACATCTTTCATTTTGTATTTTATTTATTCAGTTTTAGATAGTTGGTAAATCAAGTTAAAAGCACGTGAAATTTGGAAATGTTGCATTGACATTAAGTTTATATTTTATTTCTTCCGTTTTACATTAATTTTATTTCAAATAATGTTTTTTTTTTTTTATTATTACTATAATTTTAGTTACAATTTTAGTTGTTTTTAGTAAACCATAATACCCCTGACATTTCTTAAGTATGATTTCTCACAGTTTTTGTCGTAAATATGGGCTTAATAGAGTTCACACTGCAAAAACTCTTGATCTTTGTTAATATTTGTGTTTTGTTTTCCAGTAAATAAAATAAAAGGTTTAATAAATCAAGACACATTTACTTGAGAAGCAAAATGACTTAAGATATAGTTTTGAAAAAAAAGTATCAAAATTAAGCAAATTTAAGCTAAAGAACAAATATCTGCTGGTGGGGTCAGAGACAAATAATCTTGTTTCCCTTCAAATTAGGTTTATTCTTCTCACCCTATATAATGAATATATATTATGTTGATGTATTTGCATGACTCGTGCATATTCACAACATGAGCACATGCATGCATGCACATCATATGCATGTAAACATGGTCACGGATCGTAAGATAAGATGAGTTTATGGAAGCTTGTGTGACTGAGTGTCCATCAGAGCGCAGGGACACTGGTGTGTCATTCAAAACGCTGACGGCTGAACAGCTTTGAGAGCAGAAGGGAAAGTTAATGATGATGAATGAAGAGGAGCTCTGCGGTGCGCGGCTCTCTGTGGAGATCTCATCAGCTCAAGCCGCGTGAGCTTCTGTCTCTCGCACGCGCTCGTGCCGCTGCGCCAAACCACTGGCTGTATAATTGAGAGCTTACGCCACAGTCTCTCGTCCGCCGCTGCGCTTAATTAAGCCGTCTGTGTAAATGATGCTCTGTGGAGAGCAGGACAGACAGGTGAGACTCAACTCTGCCCGACGACAGCAGCTCACACACTCACAATTCATCATCTAAAGTCCCCTTCAGAACCTGCTGGGACTTCATTTATTACTTCATTTATTTATGTTTTTAATTCATGATCCTGTCTTACAGTAAAACAATTCATAGGTAAAGGAAATCTGATGAATGCTGGTTTAGCTGGCTGGTGCAAACCAATAGTCGGAATGAAAGATAGTCATTCCTATTAATCATTAAATAAATAAATTTCAATATTACAGTAAGAGAAAACATTTAATTAAATAATGAAAAATATTTAAACAAAAAAAAACTTTAAATCTGATTTTTTTATTACAAAAATATTTAGTAATTCTAAAGAAATCATAAAATAAATTAAAATAAATAGAATATAATTAAAAGGTTGAAATTAATTTACAATAAAAAAATATCTTAAATACGCATTTAAATTAAAATGTTTTAATAAAACTGCAGAAATATTTAGCCATTCCTATAAATTCAACAAATAAATAAAAGGAAATACAATAAAATAAAATAAAATAAAAACTTAATTTGATGTACAACAAAATGCATTTAAAAAAAATAAAAAATTAGCTTAAATATAAATGTAGTTGAACTACCTTTATAAATAAAAAAATAAAAAAATGTACATAAAAGCAATTTGGTTATAAAATAAAAATACAAGTGTAATAAAAATAAAAAAAACGTTAGGATACATTTAAATTATTAAAATGTATATTAATTATAATAATTAACTTATTATTTTTAATGAAAAAATACAAATGATGAACAAAAAAATATAAGCATAACCAGAAAAAAAAAATATTCACAATAAAAATTTATTTTATATTTAAAAAGGTCTACCAATTAAATAATGAAAGAAAGAAAAAGAAAAAATAGGAAATAACTTTCCTATAAAAGCTTTCCAACACACACACTGATGTGGATTTTACTAGTTATGATTCTATACATCTAGATAATCAAGTCATTTCTGATGGACAAAAACTGACATCAGTATGATATCTATTGTTGTAAATGTACACATAAGAAACGCATGATAACAATCTGAATTTCCTCTGAATAAATCTCAGCCTTTTCAAACTCAATATCTGTATTTCCAAAGCCGTAGTTCACAGAATCAATATTTCATGGCCAATTTTCATAAGAGAATGACAGGAGATAATAGGGCTGCTGTGAGCAGATAATGGGGGTCATTTCTCTCGCTGAAGGCCGCTGGGTAAATTGTCTCTTCAGACGGAGACGTCTGCGGGTGAAGGTGCACTTTTCCTCCTGCGCTTGGATCTACGTGAACACTATCAGTCAGTCGGTCTTTTGTTATGAACGCCCTGCGATGCTCCTCTCGTCTACAACAATTCAGCAGGAGCTTCTCAGGTGTCAAACTCAAGGCCTGACGCTCAATATTTAAAAAAAAAAAAAAAAAAAAACCTATAGTAATCCAGCACGAAGTGGCAAGCTTCACGTGTTGCCACGGAAACAGGAATGTGATACACTGTATCTCTAACGCTGCTTTCAAAGAAGTTCTTAATAAAAACAACAACATTCTGTTTACAAACTACCAGGACAATCCCAGATATAATTACTAGATATAAACATATGGAAATTCTTAAATGTAATATATGGAGTTTTGGGTAACACTTTAGAATAAGGTTCCATTAGTTAATGTTAGTTAATGTATTAATTAACATGAACAAACAATGAATAATACATTTATTACTGTATTTATTCATCTTCGTTAATGTTAGTTAATGAAAATACAGTTATTCATTGTTAGTTCATGGTAATTCACAGTGCATTAACTAATGTTAACAAGCACAACTTTTGATTTAAATAATGCATTAGTAAATGTTGAAATTAACATGAACTAAGACTTATAAATGCTGTAGAAGGATTGTTCTTGCTTAGTTCATGTTAACGAAAGTAGTTAACTAACATTAACTAATGGAACCTTATTCTAAAGTGTTACCGAATTTGGTTAATGTCATCAATTAATCTGTAACCAGTTTTTATACCTAAGGTGTAATTAGATTTTAGAAAGGCCTTATACACGCAATTAAGCTACAGTATAAACCTAAACTAATAATAAAATATTCTGCATATTTGTTACATATATATATATATATATATATATATATATATATATATATATATATATATATATATATATAACACATAGGTAAAATAATCAGCAGCACACCTTTGTTTGTAACATAACATTATTTAATATTTATTAAATGGTTAAATTTCAAAACAAAGAACAAATAAAAAAAAACATTTAGCATCACATATTTTCTCTATTTTATGTAACAAACATAAGCTATGTTTGTTACATAATATAATTAGATAAAAATGTAACTAATTCATTAATTATAAATTATAAATATTTACTACTACGACTACTACTGATAATAAATAAGTTATTATTACTAAATCATAATTAATTTATCTAATAAAAAAAAAAAATTTCATATACCTATATATAGCAAGCACCTATAGAAAATATTTATTTCATAATGATAAATTATTAAGTATAATTGAAATACTTTAATAAATAAATAAATCTGCAGCACATACATAGATCTGTTATATATGATTAGAGAAAATTTATATTTTCAATTATTAAATATTACTAGGGCTGCAACTAACGATTATTTTGATAATCGATTAATCTGTCGATTATTTTTACGATTAATCGATTAATCGGTTTATGTACTTATATTTTAGTTTTTTCCATTTTTCCCCAAGGAAATTATTAATAAAGGGTCTTTATCATTCAGCATAGATTTTTAAGAGATTTTAACCAATTTGCATTGTCATATCCTCATCAAAAATATACCTGGAGTTGTTTTATTATGTTAGTAATCCTTTGTCGAACTCTTCTGCAATCAAAACACTGACCCATACTCTAGCAAAATTCACAAGGAGATTTCAAATATTGTTTTCACCATGGCAGTCCTTAGAGCTCCTAAAGTAGTTTAACATCCCAAACAAAGCTTAAGGAATCTTTCAGAACATATTTTCACGAAGTATAAGGATAAAACAGAATAAAATTGCAGTGCATTGTATTTTATTATTTACTGGGAAAAAGCTTTATAGCTTATGCTGTGAAATTGTAAACAATCCTTCGAAAAAAAAGTGCCAATGGCATGAAACCTGAATGGAACTCACAATTTAAAGTAAAATCCATCAGAAGGTTGTGCAGAAAAAAAAAAAAATTGGGACACACACAAAAAACCTGCTGTGTGAAAAAGAGCAGTGAATACTTAGAAAAGAAGTGCATTTTAAATATACTCAAACATTTACCTCTCTCATTCAGTCATAATTAGGCTGCAAGTCTGAATTATGAACTGGTAAATGACAAACTGATCACATAACATGTTTGTAAAGCTTTAAATGTTAACTGTTAAAAAGCAATGTTATCAGCTTTTACGACTAAACATTTGCAAACAACCTTGTACTGGAGAATCTGCACAAATAAAATTCTTAGGGGCCGTTCACATATCGCACCTAAAAACGCGTGGAAAACGCTAGTCGCGCCGCTTTCTCCTTCTTTCCAAAGCGCTCGGGCAGAAGCGCCCCTGAGGCGTCTGCCTTTGCTAAGCAACCATGACGTGCTCTCTCCATGACGTGCCCTCTCCATGAAGACCCGGAAATTTCAGCAAAGGATAAATGGATGCGGTGTGGACGCGCCTGGAAAAACGGGCGCATCGCACCGCGTGCGTGTCGCGACCGCGTCGCTTCCATTATGAGAGTGCATACTGCGCGCCTACATAGGAAATAACGAACTTGAGCACGCAAAAGACACGATATGTGAACGGCCCCTTAAACAGTTCAGTAGTGCAGAGTTTACAGGTTACTCTTCATTTTGAAGGCTCAAAGTAAAGTACTCCCACTTCCCGCTGAATGCTGCAGAGACGCTGTTCGGAAAGCACGTGACATAAAACGAGGCCAGCTATTGGCTATTCGCTACTTCACCTGCTGTACTGGCTGAGTAAAACCTCCGGTGGCTCATTACTGCCACACTTTGGTCACCGCAGATTTGAAATATGCACGAAATGAGCCGCTTATGGCAAATAAAATTTATTTAGCGACGAATCGATTACTAAATTAGTTGACAACTATTTTAATAATCGATTTTAATCGATTAAATCGATTCGTTGTTTCAGCTCTAAATATTACCAATTATTACATTTAATAAATTCTTCAACAAATAGATGAATACTCCTAAATTCTCCAGAATTTAATGCTTTGTTGCTGAATGTGTTGTTCCCCAATGAGAAATAAGTACCTGAGTAATACAATCTGCTCTTAAATCTTCCGTCATCTCTTCAGAGGCTGCAGATAACGCTCACGTGGCAGAAACTGAGTTTGACACCCCTGTCTTACACCGAACTTCACTTTCTCCAAATGTTTGGTGGATCTGCTGTCGCCAGCGCGAGTGGGAAAGTTTCCAGCAACTTCACGGCTGAAACTTTCTGAATGTTTCTTGAGCAAAAAGTGCACTTCCACCAAAAACTAAAGCAGAACAATTAGAAGTGTGGGGCAACCGATCCGGGACGGCCTGTCAAGAGCATCTCACACAGAAGAGCTCCTGCGCTTCGCATCTGACGGGGTTAAAATCCCGGGCTGTGGCGTGAGGAGCTCAGGGAATCTCTCAGTGCTGGCAGCAGGGTTTCTAACCATTAAACACCCTCTCGCAGTGTCACACGCAGCCGTCAACACGCCACGGCACGCTCAGTCACCAGAGAGACACAGCGCTCAAAAATAGCCTCCTAATTCACACCACTGCTTTCACACGCACACCTTTTTAAGCCTTGTAGCACATTCGGGATACGTGAACATACAAAAAAACCCACCTTTTTAGTAAGGGAAAAAAACTTGTAACCTTCAAAATACACATCATTGATTTTTTTTCAGATTTTTTACTATTATTTTTTAAGAGATATAACTAGACTCGTGTTCGGGTCATTTTTGACCCGGATACCATTAGGTGCCAAAACACTTCCTGTAAAATTATCTGTGAATTTAAGTTAGTGTCAAAAAACTTAACGTAATATATAACTATATATGGCCATATCCCCATATTTCACACACTTTTAGGACTAGATGTTGTTGATATGAATATTTAAGCTTACTGACGAACCACTGCAGCATGAAAAACCGATCACTTTTAGTTTATGCAAGTGAAATGATTTTAGAGTAATATTTATGTTGTTTTGATGTTTTTGTTAGAAATATGTAGGTTTCATACATTTGCAGTGTTTTTTAAATAATCGTGAGTCATGCGTAAATATGTATTTATTTATTTACAAAAAAATAATAATTCTGATATAATATCAAACATAAACAATATTTAACAATACAAGTCATTTATTTAGATATAATAATAAAAAAAATAATGGACAAGTAAAATAAATCATTAGCCTATACATTAGTCTTATTAATACATATAACATGCTTATGAATATATTTAACTATTTATTTTAAATTGAAATGGAACATTTATATGACTTATAATAATCTGATCAGATACAATTGTTTTTAGCTGCAAAAATATTAGTCACACTGAAATATCTGTGCAGTTTACCCAGAATGCCCAGCTCCTGGGCTCCTTGGAAAGACTGAAACAAGGGAAATATAAAAACAAGGTGCATATAAAAGCCAATCGTGTGCATTAGTCACGCGGGGCGTAATAAGAGCGGCAGCTTATGACTCGCTGTGGGGCCGTTAGCACACGCTAATATAAGACTGGAGATTAGCGCATTACACCAGACCAGAGAAACAACAGCAAACACTGTCAGGAGACGCCAGACAGACTACAGTTGACAGAAATATCAACACTGTCAGATCATATGCTAACACCAAACATATCTACTTACTGCATTTACTGTTCCACCATACAGTGTTTTTAAATCATATCCCACACTGCACTGAGAGAAACTCACAAAATACAAGAAAAATAACTGAAATTATACAGTGCATTGCGAAAAACAATAATATGAATTGTATTATTATATAATATAGTCCAAGTAACCAATTTAATATAAAAGATACAAATGTTCATTATTATTATCAACCACAGCAGCAAAATTATAATAACACAATCCATGCAACCAGGTAATGTAAAAATAATAACAACAACAATAGTAATATTATTTTTTTTCAATATTTGAGGATAAATATAATAGAATATATTCTAATATAGTCAATTAGCCTTATATATATATTATTATTATTATTATTATTTTGCTTTGATTATTAATACATTTAACTAATTGGCAAAATTGACCTATTATTATCTATTCAAATTAAAAAATATATAACACAGCAACAATAATGGTGATAATAATTTTAATAATAAATATAATTAAATAATAATAATAATCTAAACATTTTATCCGACAAGTATCCATTTGCCTAATATTGTACATTATTTTTTCTAATTAAAATCAACAACAACAATATTAAAAAACATTAAATCATAATTATTCTTAAAAAAAGAATTAATACGTAATTAATTAAAACACTATTCAAAGAGAAAACAAGATATTTTTTTCTGACCGTTGGAAGATTGTTTTCTTGTTTTAAGTATTATTATTATTTATTATTATTATTAACTCATCAACCAAGAAATTATTCTAATTAATCAGAGTCAGTTCAATGATACACAGATGCAGATACGTCCTTTAACACTTCCTGGATCCACATTTCATTAAGTAGCATCAGCCAGTTTTCATTAATATGCTGTTTATTGGTGTCGATCACATTGTTTTTCATATGCATCTGTCTTCCTCGCCTGTGTTTTTGATCGGTACATACTAGACACATTCAGAAGATGCGTAGTAACAGCAAGAACGTTTGGCAGGGAAAGAGTTAATAAAGCAGGATCACTGGCTGTCATTATAAGCCAAGAGTTTTATTTTTATTCGTCCTTCAGGATGCCGCTGAAAAGTTATGAATTTTCATGGTCGTAAAATAAATATTACACAATCATTTTTATGGATGTTGGAGTCAGAGCTGAGACGAGGACAGTATGAATCCTCCAAAGTCCATTTGGGTTTTAAACAGTGAAAACCAATAATGCTTAGAAACACACACTTAATAATAATAATAATAATAATAATAATAAATAATACAAACCATGTAACCACCACTTACTACAAAATAAATCAATGTTCAATATTTAATAATAAGTAAATAACAATTTTCTACCAATTAATATAGTCCTATTAGCCTTCATAATAATTTAAGAATTTATTGACTTGTTTATAAATAGATTTTAAAATTTATTAAAATGCATATAATATTTTATTATAAACATTTTATTTATTTTAATACCATTTATAAAATACATTATTATTTATCAAAATAATAAAAATAATAAACAACATTGGATTATTATTCTAACAACAGCAAATAATAATTTCATCCACTAAGTGAAATTGTCTGTTTGCCTATAAATGTAATTATTATTTATTAAAAGTTTTAACATTGTCTTATTACATTGTAGTTGCTGCTTTTTAATAAAAACTAAAATAAATAACATTAATACATTTATTTCTAATACTTATTTTAGATATCAAGACTTAATTCTCCAATAATATATATATTATTTGTGTATTTTGTATATATGTATGCATTATTTTTATAATGTATTTTATATATATCTTTTTTTATTTTGCTCTTTTTTCGATTTTGATTGCTTCTATTGTCATCATTTGTAAGTCGCTTTGGATAAAAGTTTTTGCTAAATGACTATATATAAAATGCAATGTAAATGTAAAATGTGAATACATCTTGATTTAAGAATGTTTAGACATTTGGACTGAAGAAATACTAAATAAGAAGCTTTTTTTGTTTATTTTTTGCCATGCATCTTTTGGAACATGAACTATGCACAATATATTTGCAGATAAACACAAGAATAATATACATTCAGATGATGAAAATCACCTTTCTGAGAACCGATCACAAGAGTTTCTGAACATACAGGCGTCAAGATGAGATGCTAAGTCCAGCAGAGTTAGTTTTTTTTCTTTTTTACTGTATGAAAAACATACATTATGTACATTTTGAAAGACTAGACTGTATTTACAACACACACACACTGTCTCATAAGAGTCTAAATGAATCAGACAGTCTGAAAGAGTCTGACCTTACAGGTTTATAATAACTGAGCATTTCTATGATTGAATATTTCAATCAGCAGGTTATATGGACGTGATTTCAGGAGATGAACACTGAGAGCTGAACTAATGCCAGAGGAAGATGAAACCGTTACAGGAACATCGCTCTGAAATCTCATTTATAGACTCACTTCATATTGATTTCTATTGTAATATTCAGAAATACTCGCACACAACCCTGATGAAGACACAGAATTCATATGCACTAAGGTTCAAAGTCTTTAAGATGTTTTAATGTTTCTGAAAGGGTCTCTTCTGCTCCCCGAGGCTGCATTTATTTGATTAAAAATACAGTAAAATTTGGAAATATTATTCTAATGTAAATCATCTGTTTTCTGTGTGAATCTGTGTTAAAGTGTAATTTATTTCTGTGATGCTCCGCTGTATTTTCAGCATCATTCCTCCAGTCTTCAGTGTCACATGATCTTCAGAAATCATGAAAATATGATGATTTACTGCTCAAGAAACATTTCTGATTATTATCGATGCAGAAAACATTAATACTTTTGTGTAAACCATGATACATTGTATTTTTCAGGATTCACAGAAAGAACAGCATTTATTTGAAATTTAAATATTTTTATTAACGTTTATTGCACACCAACTGTTGTTTATATGTTATCATTATGAAATAATAGCTCTAATTTAAAATTAATAAGTATATAAATGCAAAAACAGCATATATTAGTACGAATTAGTACAAGTCATATAATAATCAGGATTACTGACATAAGTGGCTTTTGTTAGTATATTTTTAGAACTGCATACAGAATTCATAAAAATAATAATGTATAATTATTAATATCAATTTTTTTTAAATTAACATAAGATCATTTATTTTCCTTTTTATTCTAGAAAATCACTGCAACTTAATGCTAATTATTTATAATAATAAAATAATTATCCTAATGCATAATTATTATGTATTATAATTCATAATATTTATTAACAAGTACTACTTTAAATAATAAAGAACAATAAAGTATTGTATAATTAAGATCTAAAATACAGTAAAAGTTTTTGTTTTGTATATAAAATATGATATTTTGAAGACTAACAACAGTTAGTTAGACACAATTTAAACTTTAAACCTTAACTAATGAAGAGAGCCGGTCATCTGTAAGGTCAGAAGGTCATCTCACAGAGCACTGCATTAGCAATGATTAAAACTGATTCAGGAGGATGTTTGTCGTGCAGAAAAACAGCTCGAAGTGGAAGCAGAAATGATGTGAACGTCACACAGTTCGTCTATTTCCTGAGCACTAAAGCAGAACGAGAAGAGAACTCACTCCTTTAATAAAAATAATCAATGCTAGAGAGGCATTTTTCATTTTTGCAAGAGCAAGTCATCGTTACACTGCAGAGCTGGAACAAACTGCGTCTGACATGGCTTTTAAACTCATTTACAGATGCTTAAACCATAACCTGATAATATCATGAGATTAAAGTCATCCTATTTAAAGTACACCTCTATATATAGTGCACTGCTAATATAAGATTGGTGTGTTGTTTTCCAATACAAATATATCAACATACTAAAAAAAGGGTGTATTTACTTGCATTTAGATGTTAGGTCAGGTTTACTCAAAGATTTGTCAAAATGAAGCAAATTTATGCTTTAAACAAGAAAATATTATTTGCTACTTGTGTCATAAATAAAAAAAAATCTTAATTTGACAAGAAAACAAGATTTTTATTTTTTGAGCTCATTGGCAGATATTTTTTCTTGTTTTAAGCAAAAACTCAATTGATTTTGAATAGTTTCTTTTGCTTATTTTTTGAGCTCATTGGCAGATATTTTTTCTTGTTTTAAGCAAAAACTCAATTGATTTTGAATAGTTTCTCAGAAAAAAAAAATCATTTTGTTTCATCAGTAAATCTATCTTTATTTAGTGATTAAAAAAAAAAAAGAAATATACTGAGAAATTTTTCTCTCTTTTTTTTGCAAGGTAAAATAATAATAATAAAAAAACAAGAATGTTACAACAAAAATCATATTTTTGTGTTGTTCTCTAGTACAAATATTGAAATGCAGATTTCTTAAAAAAATAAAAATAAATAAAATGATAAAAATTAAGCATTGACACTTTTTTTCTTCTTTCTTTTGTTTGTTTGCTTGTTTTCAACAAATTCACTTAATTGTAATACATTTTTCAAAAAACAACTTATAATATCACTAATATTAGTAATATTTTTTACAATTTTAATGTATTCATGTCATTTCGCTTCTCAAGGAAATGATTCTTGAGTTATGAATGTTTAGATATTAGTCCTAGAAAACAAAACAGTGTTTTTTCAGTGTAACATAAACAAAACAGAATTTAATTACAGGAATATTGCAACAAAAACTGCTATTAATTATTGCTCTTAATATTGTAATAATAATTCTAAACGTCGAATATGCATTGCAAAATAAAAAAAATCTCTGATGCAATATGAGAATTTTCTCGCACTTTAACTTCAATCTCAACACTGATTTAAGTTTAATTGTACAGAGCACCACATTTGTCCCCTTTTTCTTGAATTTGGAGACATTTTTGCTCTTTTTTGCCTTCAAGCACCTGTAAATGAGCGGCTCATACCTCAAATCATCCTAAAAAATACTAATAAAATCATTTTATTGCAGTGTAAAATATGCACTGTATGCAAAAGAATGCATAAAAATGGTTAATGCTGTAAAAAACGATAAATCTTTGATGCAATGCGAGCAATTCGACTCTTTTATTTAATTTTCACAGTTCACTTAAATGGCAACACGTGTATTAGATTTAAGGTAATTGTGCATGAGAACATTTCTGTTCCTTTTTCTTGAAATTGGAGGCATTTCTGCTGCATTTTTTGCCCCAAGCACAACTAGAGATTTAAATGAAAGACTAAATCCAGCCAAGAACGCGGAAGCAAAAATCAAGCTCCTTTTATCCGACGGATCCAGAGGAAATCCACCAATCATTCGATTAGCAGCAGGACGCGGGAGATCGGTGTATTTAGCGTCCCTCAGAGGAGCGCTGGTGTCCGTCATTCATCTTCTTTAAACGCTCGGATATCCAGGGTGCATTCCAGGCCATCATTAGCGTAGGGTTTTGATGTCGTGGTCATTCATCACGGGTCGAGGGTCGTGATTACCGTCGCTTCGAGTTCTGCTGACGTTAAACAAACGCTGCGAGGAGTTCAGAGTGATTCGAAACATTACTGCGCCACTTATGTGTAATTATCTCAAGTGGGCTGAAATACATTAGGCTTACCGTGAGGAATCCAGAGAACGTGGGTTTTATCGTAGGTGGGTTTTATTTTATCGTAGCTTTTATTTTAGTTCAGTACAAGCCGATGTTGATTTAACATTTACAAGCATGCTAATACGCTGATATGGTGCCTAAAAAACTTATTTGTGCTATTTAATATTTTGTGTAAACTGTGATGCACAGAGAAAGTAGTACTTTTATTCATCAAGGACGCATTAAATTGATCAAAAGTGACCTTGAAGAGGTTTATAATGTGACAAAAGAGTTCCGTTTCAAATAAATGCTTATCTTTGGATCTTTCTGTTCATCTGTGAATCCTGAAAAATAAAATGCATCACAGTTTCCACAAAAATATTAACTGTTTTCAACATTGATGATAATCAGAAATGTTTCTTGAGCAGTAAATCATTATATTTTCATGATGCATCACAGAAATAAATTACACTTTAACACAGAAAACGGCAGCTTTAAATTGTAATCTTTTTTTTTTTTTGATTAAATATATAGATATATTTATTTATTTATTTATTTACAGATATCTGAGAGAAGCTATTGGTGATGACCAAAGTATATATAAAATACATTTTAAATCAAATAAAATGTATATGGAACTGCTGAAATTAAATAAGATTAAATAAGGATTTTTAATATCCACTCATAATTCAACATCTAATAATAAACATGGTGCTGCTTTACCATGACATTAGACAAAAACATTTAGGATTTAAAAAATAAATAATAATAATATTATTATTATATATATATATATATATATATATATATATATATATATATATATATATATATATATATATATATATATATATATATATATATATAAAAAATAGCAAAAGACGCTTTATGGCAGTGGTTCTAGGATGTAGGAATCTATAACAAGAAAAAAATTAAAAAAAAATAAAATAGTAAAAGCTGCCTTATCTTGGCAGTAGTTTTAGGATTCTGTAGCGATCTATAACAAGAAATTAAATTTAAAAAATATATATATATAATAAAATATAATTTAATTAATCTAAAAGCCTGGTGCTTTTCCAAAGTATTATGATTTTAAATAAAATAAACTAAATGTAATAGCAATGTAGATCACTACTGCTTCCACATGACAGTAGTTACGCCTGAAAGGTAAAACAGACTCCTAACTCTACTCAACTACACCGGTCAGGTTATTTATGTCATTACGTCTCGCTGCTGACCGTAAGTG
The DNA here is from genome assembly GCF_023724105.1 of Carassius gibelio. NCBI lineage: Eukaryota > Metazoa > Chordata > Actinopteri > Cypriniformes > Cyprinidae > Carassius > Carassius gibelio. The sequence continues at coordinate 27,084,976 of NC_068378.1, read as the reverse complement.
GCACAGCTGCATGTAATGACATCTAATGCTTCTGGACTGGTGCTGATTTTTTCTCCAGCTGGTGTCCATGGAAAGACGCACCAGTCATGTGGTCAGTGTTTGGGCAGGAGCTCAACTCAAACACAGTGATTAAGTGCCACACCGCAACACTCTTTTAAGAGCACCACTGACCCCAAAATCTACTCTTCCACTTAAAAACACTGAAGCAAATCTCTGTGTTCCTGTCGTTCGGTGTGAGGAGAGCGGCTAATAAAAGCCAAATGTGTTTTCATTACTCTGAGCTGAAGGACAAGGACAGGAACGGCTCATCGGAGGAGTTTTGCCCCGTCACGCAGTTACTGTACATCTAACACATCTCAGCGGGCAGTAATTAGCCGAAGCACGGCGTGATTCAGCGTGTGAACACATGCAGCTGTCGAGGGATCAGAGGCTTTATCTGCCATCAGTACTGCATGATCTGGACCACATACTGCTGGAGATCAAGCACGGGACTGACAACACACATTAATACTGCTTCAATGCACTGAACGGACAGAAACACACTCCAGACATGAAATACAGACACGCAAACTCAACTAACACACGACACGAGCACCGTCCTCCAACACAAGAGAGGAAGACAAATCTGAGAGAGAGACATTTCAAAATCTAAAACTGGACAAATGTAGATTAGAAAGGTGTACCATTTATTTCAAATAAATAAATGTAAAAGACTGCAGCTATCTTGAAGTTTGAAAATAAAGCATTTTGATAAAAAAGTATCTTTACATCATTACTGCTTCATTAATACAGTAATTACAATGCAAATAAAAATAAATAAATAGATAAAATAGAACAATTTTAATGACTAAAATTAGGTTTTTGGATTTTGAAAAAGAAAAGGAAATGAATGAATTAATTAATGACTGAATAAATAACAAAATATATAACAAAATAAATCAAATAAAATGTAAACGTTAAAGTTTTAGGGGTAAAAATAAAATGAAAAATAAAAATAAAATATAATAATAATAAACAAATATATGTTTAAAATATATAAATAGATAAAAATATAATTAAATAAAATGTAAAAGCCAGATTCTTAACAATGACAACAGGGCAAAGTTTTAGGATTTTGAAAAATAAAAATAGAAATAAATAAAATGTACGTTTTAGGAGTTTGAAGAATAAATAAAAACAACTACTACTTCACCATGGCATAAAAGCAAACACCGAGTAAGAAGGACTAAAGGTTAAAGTTCATGTCCGTTCTAGCGCCCCCTGTATCTCTGAGAACGAAGGGTTTACGTTTTGGTCCGCATCCGAACTCATCTCAGTCTTACCGTGATCTGTGATCTTGCAGGACACCAGATAGAGCTCCTTCAGACTCCGACCCTCCTTCGCGATGATCTCTACACACCTGCCAACACACAACAGAGAGACGGACAGGGTCAAAGGTCAGGAAAGGTCTACGGTCATCAGCACACGCTCAGATCAGCGGCTCGTTAATCAAAGCAGGTGTAATTCTATCACCTGAACGCAATTACATCATACTCTCCTGAAACCCAATCATTAAATGTGACTCGCCGCCAGCCCTTTCTTCTCCACTGATCCCATATCTGCACCTCAAAAGCATTTAGGAAGAAAATTAATAATTTAATTGAATCGACTTTGATTAAAAACTAAAAGGGCTTTCAGATGGGAAAAACCTCCGTGCTAAAACTACTAATGCCAAGACTTCAAAGACATGCATGATGGAGAAGAACAGGAGAATCACAGCAACCCCTGTATGAACAGAACTGTCTGTTTGACCCCACTGACCTTTAGTGCAACATTCATCCTTCAGAGAGAAGCCTTCAGATCTACAGCCATCACATTTGCATTCATGCATTTGACAGACGCTCACATCCAGAACAGTAATGCATGCAAGAAAGCTTGGTTTATAGAGTACATACACATATTCAACATACAATCAGTGAACGGAAACATTAAGAGAAAACTCAAAATACAAGACTGATTAAAGAAATATGGTAATTTTCTATACCGTAGAGCGCCACATACATTTACATCAAATGTTAACTGTGGTAGAGTTATGCTCACGGGACGCTGCACTTATCCACAATTACCAAAGTACATTATTTGCATGTGCTTTAAAGTCTTGTCGGTTAAACATTTCATGTGCGTGCTGTTGTGACGTGCGATTTTTCTGAGCATGTTCAGGTGAATTGTGCACACAGTAAAAATCCTATCAAACAGCACCTGATTACCGGACTAAGATATATTTCACGCCTGACTGCGCTAATACTGTCAAAAACACACAAGTGTTACATATAATCATATGGGGTCTAAATTACATACATAGAAGGTGCACAGTGTCATTCACACAAACACTAATCACCATCATGGTGAGTATCTAACTGAAATATGCAATAAACATTAATTTAACAACATTATATATAACATACATCCCTAATAAACATAACAGATAATAAAAACTAAGAAACAGTTACATATAATCATATGTGGTTATGTCTAAAGTCAATAAAAGAGTCGAGAGAGAAACGGATGCATGTAGGTCTTAAAGTGACAGCAGTCTAATAGCACTAAATATGCTACTGCCTTTCATTAAAGGGAGAGTTCACCGAAAAAAATGTATTCTTTCATTATTTACTCACTCACATATTGTATCACGCCTATATTAATTTCTTTCTTGTGCTAAACACAAAATAATATATTAAACCAAACAGCTGCTGGTCTTTGAATTATTCAAAATAACTTTTGTGTTCAACTTAACTTTGATATAGTTGCTTTAATAAGAATCAGTCTATCATCTATACAGTCAAGTGTACATAGTGTTTTATTTTTATGTTTGTTCATTCAGTTTCCGAATGCTAACGCTAAATACAGCTACTGTACCTGAAAGATAAAGAACTGTTTGTTTTCTTTATTTCTTCACCTTATAAGGCTTTGCTCAAACAACTTTCAAAATAGTAAAACCAATAAAAAGATTTGTGATAAAATCGTGAATCGAGAAACCGAAATATCTTTTTACACAAAATAGACATTTCTGTTTCCCACAACATATCGCGTTACTAAATACAAACATAATAAAATCACATAAAAATAAATAAATGGTAAAAGCTAACAAACAAAAAACTTGCTAAAGCATGCAAAGTTTTAGGACTCATTATTTCTTCAGTTTGGTTTCGGTTAACAATACATTTTATTTTGATAAATATTTGAATAATAGGAATATTAACATTAAAATCTTAATATTTAGAAATGTTTTATTGGTTTTAGCTTTTATTAAATGTAATATAGCGATGCAGCTCTTGCTGATCGTCTGAAATCACTCTCATTATAACGATTCGCCCTCGGTTTCCTCTCCTCTCTAATTTCCTCTTCCTGCATCGCCACGGCGACCATGACTCAAGGCCGTGATGTCCAATAAAGGGACATTAAAGTAGTTTCCATGACGACAAAGACACTCCACAGTCACCCAATTAGGCTGAGAGCAGCGACGGGCGAGCGAGGGATGGTCAGAAAGAGAGAGAGAGACTACGAATCAGGAAAGATGTGTAAAAGCAGGCCAGAGCGGATAATCAAACAACTGATGATGATGATGAAGATGCATCTTCATCAAGGCTCAAACACGCCTCTGCAGTGTTTGTGTGTCATTAGCGTGTTTACTTTAATCAGAGCGGCTGATTGTTGACTGACAGGATTGGGAATCAAAGTCCAGCTCTTGGAAAGAGACTCGCAGCAATGGAAACATGGCACTCTTGTGATTAACAAAAGTTAATTTTGTTTATATTTATATCAAAACAATGTGATTATCATGATTCGACAGCTGCATTTAATCACCTTCACTAACTCACCAGTAACCAAATACACACATAAACAACTTACACTCTGTCTGACCTGCTGTCTCTCCTGTAGCTTACAATCTTGTTTATTTAAGATCGCTTTTCAGTCTCAACTCTATGAGCCCAACCAGAGTTATTATAGTTAACTAAAACCATTAAAAAAAATTATACTTCAAATTAAAATTAACATTAACAAATAAAAACGTAAACTTATTTTATTTTAGCAAGCAGCCAAAGCAACATTTCTCAATTTAACATTAAAAAAACTTAAATGGACTACTAAATAACTACTAAAAATTACAAAAACACAAATAACTAAAACTTTAAGTAAAATGAAAATAAAAAAGGAAGATTAAGAAATACAAAATAATTCTAAATATTAATAAAAACGATTGAAGTATCTCAAAGAAACTAAAATAACATTAAACAAAAAAACTTTATTTCTCACTATCTCTTCATGACAGCTCTAGCATTTCTTTATTAAGTATGCTTAATGAAATTAATAAATATAAATCAATAATTACATAAATATTAATAAACAAATTAAGAGACATGATTAATAAATAAATTACTATATATCTATGTGTGTGTGTACGTACGTATTTACATATATAACAATTTGTATTCATTTATTATAAATTGTACTTTTTTACATTAAAATAAATAAAATTAAGCACATAAATGAATACACATAATAAAGAGTATAAATAAATACATTCATTTATATGTGTAATTATATTTACTCATTTATTATTTGTTTATTTAAATATATTTAATCTGATTTATTTTGAAGTGAACTATACCTTTCAAAAATAAGATTTAAAAAAGACATCTTTCAAAAATAATATACTGATATTTATTAAATGTATTATTTATGTATGGAATACTACTTACACACACACACACACACACACACACAAATACACAAAAAAAAATAAAAAATTATATATATATATATATATATATATATATATATATATAAAAGAGATCGGTAGCACTGTATTTTACAGTCCTGTTCCTCATGTACATACTATGTACTTATTATAGTAATTACAATAACTATGTAATAACTATGTACTAACCCTTTACCTACTCCTAAACCTAACCATATCCCATGTATACAAATATTATTATAAAGATATAATATACACATATTGAAAATATAACATGGTAATGTTTGGTTTTATAATACATCTTACATTGCTTTATTTTTAATATTTTGTATAATTTATATTTTATTGTATATAACAATAATTAGAAATTATCTTTATAATTAATATAACATCAATAAAATATAAAAGCCTTTACATAATAATTATAATTATATATATTAATTGTAATGTTTATTTATAAATTATTACTAGCTACTATATTCTTTAGGTGAACAAACAATAAAATACAGATATACGAAAAATGAAATACAAATTTAAAAAGAAAATTATATAGCATTGTAATATCTATTATCAATGACCACTATTTTAATATACATAACAAATAAATACTAAATCAAATATAAATTAAAATATTGAAAATAAGTCATCTGTTTTTTTTATTAAAGTTAAAATTACATCGCTACATTTTTTTATATTTTGTATGATTTAGATTTTATTTTATATAACAATAATCATAATTCATCTTTATAATAAATATAAAAATAAATAAAACGGGGATATTTTCCACTTCCAGCAGTGTGACCTCCGTAAATAAATGTAGAAATGAAACTCTTCTAAAGCACATAATGTATAAATATGTCTAAACTCATGCAGATCACTGGACTGAATGTGAAAGCAGACTTTGAATGCGTTTCACAGATGGAGAAAAACTCTGGTAATGTTCAGACGCAGCGAAAGCGACGCTGCCATCAATGTTTAATAAGAAACATTAGTGTTGCTCTTCACATCTTCACAAGAGGAGAAGACCAACACAACAATAAGAGCCGCACATAAAGAGCCCATTTATCACAAAACCAGACAGATGCGAACCCAAAGACAGGTCACGACAGAAAAAAGGAATTCACTGAGAAAAACCCTTTTAAAGACAAACTCAAGGCTGCGCTTCCTCCATTCAACACAAACTACCTGAAGCACCATTACAACACAACAAAACCCGTCAAATACGTGTCTGACAGACTGAGAACTCAAACTAAACTAGATGGAGAGGACTGCTCAAGGTCTGCAGCGAGCGAATATCAATATATACGACTGCAGTCTTAATGAAATGGAGGGGCGGATCAGACTTTCCTGCTGTAAATTTCTTTTTATACCTCCTAATAAAGCCTTTTGTACATGACTGGAAGTCTTGTGCTTGTCAAAGGTTTTTTTTTGTATCTGACTCTTGAGCATTGTTCACACAGAAAAGGAATTTTTATAACAGAGAACTAGATGAGCAAGACTGCTTTTTATGAAATATTTACTATACACTGTAAAAAAAAAATTAAAAAAATTACAATTTACAGTAAAAAACGGCAGTTGTGGTTGCCGGAATTCTACCGTATAAAATCGGTTACAACATTATGTTTTACAGTTTTAGCTTAAATTTAAAGTTAAATACCGCAATTTCATTAACTGATGTAATGTTAATATACCAACCTATTGAAGTACTGAAATCGGTTTTGTACCTCTTTATTAAAACCAATAACCACCAAATGCAGGTGGTGATGAGAAAGTCACATGACGAACCAAAGCCCATAACAAGCAGCTTTTAAATAATAACATACATAGAAGGTGCACAGTGTAATTAACACAAACACTTATCACCATCATGGTGAGTCTCTAACTGAAATATGAAATAAACATTAATTTAACAACATTATATATAACATACATCCCTAATAAACATAACAGATAATAAAAAACTAAGAAACAGTTATTTCAAAGAAAAAACATCAAATTCAAACAAAATTTAAAATGTAACGCAGATAATTTTGGCAATGTCAGTTTACGCTTTTTCCCGGTAAATTTTACAGGAACTTACCGTTAATCATAACATGTTTCTACTGTAGCAATTGTAGTTTTTTACCGTTAAAAACACTGTCATTTTTTACAGTGTATTTGAACAATCTTTGGGATAAAATCAACAGGGGAATTATTCTAAAAATGCCTTAATGCTAAACACTTAGAATAAATAATATCATATCAATTATACCAATAAGAAAACTACATTTCACTCTGCACTTTCAGGATTTTGTTCAAATTAAAAATGAGAAATGCAAAAAAATCAATGAATGAACAAATCTGAAATAATCCTGAATAAATGTGACAATGAAGAAGTCTTATTCTAGTATTGGGATACTATAATGATTTTTTGATGAATATTTTGAATGAGTATTTATGTTTATATATTTTCTGTTTTCATTTTACTTTTAAATTCTTAGTAATTACATTTTATTTATTTATTTACTGTCTACAGTTTTTTTATAGTTTTATTTCTGTTTAGTTAATTTCTTGCATCAAGCTAAACTAATTCTGTTTTCAATGCCATTCATTTTTTAATATCTATATAGTTTTTATAAATTTCAGCTTTAGTAATTTTAGTATATCCAGTTAAACTTGAGAAACAAATTTTATTTCATTTCAGTTAAGGCTTATTTCAAGAAATACATTATTTTATGGTTGAATTTTTTTGTTAATAACAGTATAATAATTCTGCAATGAAGGTCATCTAATGTTTACATATCAGAAATATCCAGTTAAAATATTCTATAATGCATCAATGGCAGACAAAATTTGTGTTATTGTTCTGGTTCATTTAAAACAAGCTGAACTGGAATAAGTCTTCAGATGATGAAGAACTGGAGAAAATGAGGTGAAATAAGGAAGAGAAGGAGGTAAGAGCTTGTCATTTTTAGAAACCCTGACAGAGAGCAGGTTCTTCAGTTATACAGCCTGCTTTTAATTACACCAAATATGACTCAGATGTCGGGCCACGATAAAACGAAAATCCACCCATTTCACTAAAAGCTCTGTGAAACTAATTATTGTTCATGACATTCACTGTTTCAACAGCACACACACACACACACACACTCAAAGGTTTTAAGCTGCACAATCAACAGGTAAATGAACAATTATTATTATTATTATTTTTAGAAAAGAATTACATTACAAAGAAAATATTACATTTACTGTCGTATTTAAGATAAATGTCAAAGTGCAAAAAATAAATAAATTACAAAGTTAATTTAAACCTTTTTAATAACATTATATAAAACATACTTTTTAGTTTATTTAAATTTTGCAGTCAAATTTGAGGCTGAATATATATTTTATATGATTAAATATTAATCTATCTACAAATGTAGAATTAAAATCTGCTTCTTTGACAAATAAGTAACTAAATAAAAATAAAATAAAACAACAGATCATGCAAATAGCACCACACAGTATTTCACTCTTCCCATAAAGCATAAAAAAAAGATGTTTTTAAAGGGATCTGGTAGTTTCCCGTTTGGCCTGACTAATCTTTTATTGTATTTCAGTGTTAGTCACTTATTAAACTGGACATCAAGAGCCCGTCATCTGTATTTCTGCACTGAGAATATCAGTAATGAATAAAAACGGCTTCATAAGAGTTCAGCTACCGGACTTGTTCAAGTCATTTAGGAAGCAGCAGCTCATAAAAGACTTCTAATGCAATATTCCCTGAAAAAGCACAGAGAAAGACGCTGAGAGGATCTTTAGACAAGAGCGACACAGAGCCATTAGGATTCCTGAAAACAGGCTGGAGTTTCTTCAATCCAGCGGCCAGAGTTCGATGCTGCTGGAGAATAAAGTAGAAGCTGTGAAGCCGAAAACCCCAGTTTGCTTCTTTTCAAGGTGAATATTATTCTCCCGTTTTCAGAGATTTCATCACAATCCCATTATCTGCACTGCAAAGTGAACTTCAGAATGAGCTTATCACAAACCGCCCTCAGAATTAACTTCACAACTACAGAGAGCCAAAGGAAAAGAAGTTAAAGCAATTAATAAGATAAATCCAGAGGGATCCAATCACATCATCCAGACTCAATCATGAAAACTTTAGAAATGCTATCTGGAAAATAAAGGATATGATAAATGTCCAGCAAAGAAATGCATTAAATGCATCACGCCGCTCGCAAAATGCATTGAATTATCAGCTGCTTTTATGTGTGACTGATGTAAACGTGTTACTGTACGCCTGTGTGAAGTGTTTCTAAAGTGATTCAGTCTGTCTGTAATGAGATCCGACACTGAAGCGGCAGATAAACGCCTGAAAGAGACCAGAACTTCAGTCTCAGACACAGATATAATGTATTCTCAGGCAAACTGGTCAAGAGCACGCTCATATTTCAGCTCAAAATTTATATATATATATATATATATATATATATATATATATATATATATATATATAATATACATTTTAATTTAAAGTAATTTAAAACATTTAATCAGGTAAAAGATGAAATTTATCATATATTTTATTCCTAAACTGTAAGGTCTAAGCTGTAAAAGCATCTGCAAAAAAACTATATAAATAAATTAAAATGAATAAATGCATGTGCCTTTAAACAAATGTAAATCAATTTAAATAAATAAATGTATCTGCTAAATAAATTAAAGGTCTATGACTGAATTGCTGGTCAACAATGACGTGCAAAAGTCTATAATTGATAAGTAGTCAATATCTGAATTAATCTTTAAAACACAATACATTCTGAAACTGCTTCTTAAACTGATTTATAGGGTTGTGCCGACAGACGATAGTATCGTGTATCGACGATAGTCAGAGATATCGACATAAGCAGATTTCTCTGTTGAGAAACAAGACAATATTAGGCTTATTCTACTATTAATGTATTAAATAATAATAATAATAATAATAATAAATATTTGTATTTTTATTAGGTGGCCTATTATCTTTCGGCTATCAACATGCCCAGCTATTTCACTTCAGCGCCGCATTTCAAACACACACACAAACACACACACACACACACACACATACACACATACACACATACACGCATACACACATACACGCATACACACATACACGCATACACACATACACACATACACGCGCAAAAGAGGATTAGAGCCGGTCGCTGAAGAAGTTGTAACGCTTTGACTCTGAAAAAAAGGAAAGAGATAGAAAACGAGGAGTTGGTGTTGCACACATTTAAAGGCTGGTACACGGCAATGTGCTCTTCTCATACATGAGAGATTAACTCTTTCTTGGCGTTACAAATAAAGTAAAGACAAAATAATAACAAGAGCAAACTAATCTTCCATAGTGGTTCTCACTGAGTCCTTCTCTTAAAGACTGATCACTTAACTTATAACACTCACTATGTGGTGATGACGCAGAAGGACTATGTGAGAACTGCACGGTTTAAAACACTAAATAGTTATGCTATGACAAGAACAAAGAGTCTCTCTCTTGCTCCACACATGCTTGATATCGTGTATCGTCGATCTCACGGGCTGACGATATGACGATTTGAAAAATGACCATATCGCCCAACACTACTGAATAAGTGCATAAGTTTGCAGTAATCAAAGTGAAACGAAGAGTGGAGGAATCCTGGTTAAAAGATCAGGAAAACTAGAGCTCATGTGAAACACAACCACAATCATCCTCAAAGACGTGACATTATACAACTGCAACGCATTTTAGAGATCACACACATACATCTATGAGAGTCAGCCCTCAGAGAATGAAGCTGATGGATGACATGGACCCTCACCACAGATTCATGGTTCCTCTGTGTTCCTCCAGAACGCGTTTAACCACAGCCATCATACGACAGGCTAAGTGCTGCGAGAATCATGAAGAGAAGAGTGCAGACGCCACATCAGAAGCCTCTCGTGTAAGAGCATCTACAGTTCTGATGTTCTGCTGTGACGACAACATGTTTACAGTATGTTCACACAAGACAAAAGAGCTCAGAAATGAGAAACACTCCTTCATCAATAACTAACCAAAAAACTGATCGGATTATCTGGTCACGCAAACTATATTGCTATGCAACAGCTGAACAATAAAACAAAACAAAAATAATAATAACAACATATATACATATATATATATATATATATATATATATATATATATATATATAAACATTACATACATTTGTATACATTTGTATGTAAAAATTTACATACATACATTTTTGAGAATGTTTCACAGATTTAAGAGTTATTTTTTTTATGTTTAACTAGCCAAGTTACGCTACTGTATGTAAAATGTAATAACACGATTGCTTTTTTTCCCCCATTTTTAATGTAAGCTGTTATCTGGTAAAATAATAAATAAATAAATAAATAAATAATTGAAATAAATAAATAATTAAAATAATAAAATAAGTTAATAAATAAAATACAACCACATAAAACATTTAAAAGTTTATATAATAAAACAAATAAAATAAAACATTTACATATTGATAAATCTAGTTATGCATATAAAATAACAATAAATAAATACATTTGCTGATAGATCGATGAATAAATAAAATAAATAAAGAATACTAAATTACTATCAAAAATCTTGTAAAACCATCTAAATAAAGTTCCAAGTGCAGAACAGATTATTTCAACATTGTGTACTGTATTGTATTATATTTTTTTAACAAATTTTTTGTGTGTCTAATTTTACATTTTGCTCATTTTTATGCAAAACTGTGATTCCTTGATTTAAAAAATAAAATAAAATCATGGCAAAAACAATACATTTGAATTAATCCATAAAATCTGAAAAATCGCCCAGCTGTACTGTGTAAAAAGTCCTGAGGTGTTTCAGCTCATTCCCTCCATCAGACAAACACTTGAACGAATGAACGAGTCCAGCAGGGAATTCTGGGAATGTGTGTGGCGTGTGGTTTCTGCTGTGCATTAATCAGTTCATCTGGAAAGATCTTGTGGTTGTGGCATTAACTCAACCTTCACCTCCCCCCCCCCCCCCATTAACCTACTTTACAACACAGCGTTTAATGAGAGACGCCAGCAGCAATCAAGACTTTTTTCCCTACTCTCCGTGGCTTTTGGTGTATTTGTTCATATTTGAACATATTAACATTAATTTGTTCATATTTGAACATATTAACATCCATATTTTATCAGCTAATATTTAATTTACACATATATAACATGTATGTAATGCACAGATGTTGGGGTCAGTGAGATTTTGGTTTCTGCTCACCAAGGCTGCATTTATTTGCTTTAAAAAATAAAAAATAAATCTATAAAAATGTTAAATATAATTAGAGTTTAAAATGCATATTATCTGTGCGAATACATTGTAAAATTGTGATTTATTTCTGCGATGCGCAGCTGAATTTTCAGCATCATTCCTCCAGTCTTCAGTGTCACATGATCTTCAGAAATCAGAATAATATGATGATTTACTGCTCAGAAACATTTCTGATTATTAGCAATGTTGAAAACAGTTGTGCTGCACAATATTTTTGTGGAAACTGTGATGCATTTTATTTTTCAGGATTCACAGATGAACAAAGTTCAAAGGAACAGCATTTATTTGAAAAATGCATCTTTTGTAGCATTATAAATGTCTTATAAATGTCTTTAATCAATTTAATGCATCATTGATTAATTAAAACATTAATACTGACCCCAAACAATCATTTTATTAATTAAACTACATCGTACAAATACCAGATAAGGTATTTGTAATTTATGGCATGGTTGAAGATCTCAGCGCTCAACACTAGTGAAGTTCATACATTTCTCCTGTAAGAATGTGACGATGACAAATTCAGTAAAATGTTCCAGAGCCCACAGACTCGCTCAGTGACCTCATGCAATCAGAAGTTACAGATCTCATTTGACTAATTACTGCTCTCTGCCTTTCCCCAGAGATACGCTCGTGAGGCACGGTTACTGTCGAGTCCAAGTCAACGTGAGCGTAAACCGGCCTCCAGTCGTCTGGAGCGACAAACGCTGCATTCATGGACTTTAAAAGAGTCACGAAGTGAAGGAAGAGGACATTACATCAGAAACACACTTTCCATCAGCTCACCACATTTTATTACTTGATTCTGATTGGTCAGTGGTGACAACAACAGGCTCATCCAGGTAACTGAAAACGGCTCTATACTCTCGCTAGCAGCATCCCATATATGTCTCCACTTCTGACATCACAGTTCAGGAGAAGAAAACTAAACAGGATTGCTACCTTTAGCGCTTTTTTTTTAATTAAAAAAATTATTTTATTTGTCTTAAAAAAAAAAAAAAAAAAAAAGCTTGTCAATTTTAAAAACACTTCATTTTTTGCTGTAAATGAAACCGATTATCGGTTTACGTTTTTCCAGTCTTTCTACACCAAAACGTTTTACTAGCTGTTTCTTTGTAACTAATTATACAATTAACTAGCAGTTTATAAAACTAAATTGTTTCTTAAATGTATTTATTTAATGAATACAATCTGACATCAAGATGTTTTCATACACTTTAAAACAAAGTTGTAAATACAAAAAAAAAGATTGCAGTACGTTTACAAGTAAATACTATTTCAATCTTCCTACTTCAAAAATGTTATATATTATCGTCCAGCTTTTTATACAGTATACATAAGGTTTGATACATAAATATATACATACAATACACTCACATAAAGCGATACACTCAACACAGCAAAAAAAAAAAAAAAATTATGTTTTTTATTTCTTAATTTTGTTGCAAAAATTAACTATGTTATTGTCCAGCATTTTATATATAAAGTAGTATATATAAATATATAAAAATAGTACAGTCATACAAAGCAAGAAATGTGCTATTATATAGCAAAAATACTGCTTGATTTTTTAAATTTTTTGCAGAAATTACTTTTCAGCTGTTTTTTTATAAACATCTAACTTTATACACACATATATATATATAAAAAAATATATATATATATATATATATATATATATATATATATATATAATATAGTACAGTCTTATTAAGTGATACATATTTTATAGCAAATCTCTTGATTGCTTGTATTGTTGCAAAATATAAATCTGCAAAATTAGACTCTAATGGATGAAGATATCGAGAATATATAAGAATATACTGCATATATATATATATATATATATATATATATATATATATATATATATATATATATATATATATATATATATATAGACACACTCACACACAATATATAAATATTAACATCATTATTTTCTGTAAAGCTGCTTTGAAGCAATGAGAAACAAGCACTTTACTCATACATTTAATTCTAATTTTGGAACGAACGAACGAAATCACACCAGCGATGTCTCAAACGAATGTGAATGCACCTGAGAAGACCTCACATGAGAGCGTATCGTGATGATGAATCCTGTAGAGGACTGAATCACTATAATGCGCCGTCTTTGGCAGGACGGATCTTTTCTTGGCAAAGGAACAGAACGAGAAACATTCGCTGCAGGCCACCAGCAAGACCAATCCGTCATTCGTGACACCCAGCGGCGCCCCGAAATCTACAACTTTCCAGAAAGTGACAAAATTCCCACCAAATGTCTGACATGTGGGAGTGAAGCACTGGGAGCCGATAAACGCTTCCATGTGCCTTCGGAGATTCAGATCGCTATGATCACAAACCTGCCGAATGTAGAAACGCGGATGTGTTTTACACTTTTACAGGTCATCACATCATATCACATACTGTTATATTCATACCAGCTGGGAGATTTTAAAGTGCTATTTCACCCAAAAACTTCTGTGTCAATGATTTGAAGAACACTGAGGTAGAAATAACACTGACTTTTTAATGCAAGGACAAACACAGAGACTTTTAAAAATAACTTCTTCCACAATCATACGTTGAAACTGCTTAAATAATGACAGAATGATAATTTTTAGGGGAAATATCCCTTTAAAAGCTTGATCAAAACAAGTTTTTTACTGTAGTGCCTTTGTTTTTTTCAGTATCTTTATGATGATATGAGCTAATTACATCACAGTCAAAAGTTCTGGGTAAAGCTAAACAGGCTATATAACAAACTAAATTCACTGAAATATACAATGCATTAAATATACTGTATGGTTGGAAAGATTTTGTTTTAAATGTTTCTGAAAGAGTCTCTTCTGCTCACCAATGCTGCATTTATTCTCAATGATTTTATTCTATTTAGACACAGCATCATCCATCCATGCATTTAACCATCCATCCATCAATAGAGATGGGTATCGTTTAAATTTTATCAATACCGATACCAATACTGTACTTATCGATACTGTCATTGATACAATTTGAAGTTATTTTATTACTGCTGAACTTTATCAACTGTATTAATGTTCTTCGCTCAAGAGCATGTTATTTTTATCTTTGTTTTATTTTAATTTATTTACATTAATAAAATAGTTCACCCAAAAATGAAAATAGCGTCACCATTTACTTACACTATCAAGTTGTTTTAAACCTGAATAAGTTTCTTCTTCTGTTGAACATAAGTTATTTTGAAGAATGTGGGAAACTAAACAGTTGCTGGTCCCCTGGATGCAAATTAATACATAATAGTTTGGTTAACATGAGTAAATAATGACAGAATTAAAATTTTTGGGTGAATCATCCCTTTGATGACAAGTGGCAGTTTGTTTAGTACTGTCCCTTTAAGAGATGCACAGACCATTTCTCTCTTACCTGTTTAATTTCACTTTAGACATAATTAACTGTGTTTATATGTAAACCTTGTGCATTTTTTGACAGTTTTAGCACAATTAGACGATAACTAATATAACAAAGTAATCAGGTGCTGTTTGACCAGCATTTGAGTGTATGGATGCTTCAGCTGGAGGCGCTCTGAATAAATACATATTATAACAGCATGCAAATAAAATGTTTCACCTAATGTACTTTTGTGATTGCAAATAAATGAATTGACATTTGAGGTGAATGTGTCTCGCGAATTGGAGCTAGATCCGCAAAACATAATCCAGCACATTGCTTGAGGTAAATGTTGTGTTTGGTTAGTAAATGTTTCATTATATTACTTGTGTTGCCTCCTTCTTTCACTATTACACTACTGCATATATTGCATCTGACACTGGTGTAGCTTAGTTTTGTAACGAGAGCTCACACTTTCGAATATTTCACTCTTGCCGCGATGACTGATTGCACGCAAACACACACCGCACATGTCGAGCAGACGTCGGCTACATCATTCAGTGAAGGGAAATGACAAGCAGCAGCTTCTAATTAACATTGAAGTATACAGAGATAAAACAATGCAAGTATCAATAACAGTATCGTCTGTCCTGAAGCTTATCGGTATCGACCCAATTACATACCGGTTCAAAATCCATCCATCCATCATCATTCATCCACACTTTCATCCAACCATGCATTTTACCATCCAGCCATCCCTACAATCATCCAAACACCCAATAATCCATCCATCCATCCATCTGTTCATCCATCCATCAATCCAACCATCTATTTAACCATCCAACCAACCCTTCAATCATCCAAACACCCAATAATCCATCCACATCCATCCATCCATCCTTCATTCAATCATCCAAACACCCAATAATCCATCCATCCATCTGTTCATCCATCATCCAACTATCCATCCATCATCCATCCATCCATCCATCCATCCATCCAATCCATCATCCATTCATTCAGCCATCCATCCAACATCATCATCCATCTATCTATCCATCCACCCAACATCCATCATCCATCCATCCATCCTTCATTCAACCATCCAATCATCCAAACACCCAATAATCCATCCATCCATCTGTTCGTCTATCATCCAACTATCCATCCATCCAATCCATCATCCATTCATTCAGCCATCCATCTATCTATCCATCCACCCAACATCCATCATCCATCCATCCATCCTTCATTCAACCATCCAATCATCCAAACACCCAATAATCCATCCACATCCATCCATCCATCCTTCATTCAACCATCCAAACACCCAATAATCCATCCATCCATCTGTTCATCCATCATCCAACTATCCATCCATCATCCATCCATCCATCCATCCAATCCATCATCCATTCATTCAGCCATCCATCCAACATCATCATCCATCTATCTATCCATCCACCCAACATCCATCATCCATCCACCCAACATCCATCATCCAACCATCCAATCATCCAAACACCCAATAATCCATCCATCCATCTGTTCGTCCATCATCCAACTATCCATCCATCCAATCCATCATCCATTCATTCAGCCATCCATCTATCTATCCATCCACCCAACATCCATCATCCATCCATCTTAACTATAAACATTTAAGCGTATACTTAATTTAAGCATGAATCATTTTTTCAACAATTTTTAAAATTTAAATAATGATCATTCAAAAATGTTAAAGCCCTTCTCGTGTCTGAGCTTATGACTCATACTCATATCATACGGTTTCACATACAAAGATTTCTAGGTCAGATGAAGCAGTGGGTCACTCATACACTTCAAAGCTTTTACTAACAAATAATCAGATAAATAAAAACACTAACCTAATATTGTTTCTATCTTAAATATCAGTTGATATGACCTTGCACTAAACCTCCTCACCGAGATCTGAAGACTTCTGCAGCTAACACTCATCCGTCCACAATAACACTCTCGGTAAGTGGCTCTTAATAACTACAGCTTGAATGGAGCTGTGAGAGTGGTTGTGATTGACTGGAGATCAGCGGGTGGTCAAACACAGTCACATTCACCGCTCAACACCCACTAAACTCTGACCCGATGGAGAACACGTCTAAGTGCTCCGTTTGCTCAATCCATGGGTTTAAAAGAGCTTTTCCACTGGAATGACTGTTGACTAATTACACACTGAAACTCAGTGACACATTCCCAGCGCTCACACTTACAATCCTGATTCAAACGGCTTTCCCAGAAAAACCTCCTAAATCCACCTAAAACTCAAGCAAATCACCGCTAAACTACTGTGCTCACAGAATCCTACTGCGCCTAGTCAAATTATAATAATTGTATTATTATATTATTAATATTAAAATTAAATTGTATTGTATTGTATTGTATTGTATTGTAATTATTTAAATGTTGATTATTCATAAATAATAGTTAATAAATACAATTCATAATATTAAATATTACATTTAGTAATATATATTTATTATTACTATTAGTGTCATTATTTTTATGGTAATTATTAAGTTTTGTTATTGTTACAATATTGTTATTATAATAATGATTACATAATTATATTATATAATTACATAAAATATATTATACTACAAACTAATAATACTATTTATTAGTATTATTATTATTACTACTACTACTACTATTGCTGTACTTAATAATTGTTTATTATTAACTATTAGTTGTTGTAACAACAACAATTAATAATAATTATGATAATAATATAGTTGTTGTATTATTAATATTATTATTATTATTATCATTATCATCATCATCATCATCATCTACATTATTATAACATAATTATATTATATAATTACATAAAATAGCATGTTGTTTTGGATAAAAGCATATTCCATATATTTAACGGCTGTAAAACGAGACAGAAAAACTTCTGAATAAACGCTGAATAAACATGTCCTTAAACTGGATCTCATGTCACACTAAATCTATTTACTCATGAAAACACTTCATCATCATGGTTTGTGGCTCGCTGTTGCGTATCATCTTCAGATATGATGGTCTGACTCTAAACACAATCACACACACATAGATGATCCAGACGGCAAGGGCTAATGCTCTCTGTAGGTTCCTCTGCTGCTCAACATAAAGCTCTTAAAGGATTAGTTAAAATCATCTGAATGATCCCATTATCGACATCGCTGACATACAGCATGCGGACGGAAACCCACACATCACTTATCATTATAGATGTTATTGCATATTTTGAATGGGATTTTATTTTTATATTTTCCGTTTTCACTGTAATGTCAATTGTTTTTTTTTTATTTAGTTATATTATTGTTTATCTTTTTTTAGCATCATTGATATACTAGCTTTTGTTTACATTTTAAATTAGATTTATTTAAATAATATAATTTTATTTTTATATTTCCTGTTTTGATTTCAATTTTAACAAAGGTTTTTGTGTTTTTGTCAATTTTATTTAGTTTTTTAGTATTTGCTTTATTTTAGTGTTTTATTATTTTAGTATTACTGATATACTATTATAGTTTTTGTAAATATTTTTAATTAGATTTTTATTTTTCCTAGTTTCTTAGTTTTGATTAAGTTTTTGATAATATTCTTGTGTATTTGTGTCATTAATTTAGTTATTACAGATTTTGTTTTTTGGTTTCACTTATACTATTAAACTATAGTTTTTGTTAATATTTTAAATTAGATTCAGTTTAAATGTTGGCCAACATTTGAGTTATTTTGTTTTGTTATTTTTATGAAGTTATTTTAGTCCTTTTCTATTTTAGTTTTTATTATTATTTTTATTTTATTTTAGCATTTTCTTTTTTATTTTAGTTCTTCAGCTTGAAATGATAAATACTGTCTCGGCAACTAGCTAAAATAAACTTTTAAAGAACCAAAAAGGATATTTTGCAGTTTTATATATTATTGTGATCAGTTGAGCTGACGCAATTACCAGGAATCAGCGTTTCTATTCATTTTAAGATTTTCCATGCATGAACAGCAAATAAATTATAAGATGCATCAAATATTTCTATGCATATCACCACCAGAAACCATCTAATATTCCCAACCAACCAACCATTCAGTCTGAATATAAGCAATCTAGTGTATATATCGAGTAAATGCATGACAGACAATAAGACTACAAAGAAGTTCGAAAACAGACATTGTTTAAAATATCCATGTTTCTGAATCTAAATCACACAATAAACAACTAATAAACAAACAACTGTTCTGATAAAAATTTGCATTTTGAAGAACTGAGCTTCATTTATCAAAATACAGGCAATATTTCCTCTCAAAAGTCAAGCATTTCTGTTTTCCAAAAACCTGTGGGCTTTTACTTCAGTCTTGAGATATTTTATCCGAACATTTCATGTAAAAATGACGGCATGGATTGAAATAATGATGCATTCAAGTTTCTATAAAATGATTGAGGTGGTCTTATAAAAACATGACCTCAGAGAGACACAGAAACCGCTGCACTCTAGTTAGCGGCCTGAAATACGACATGCTAAAGAAACCCACGTCTGTGTATTTATATCACCGTTACAGCAGCCGAGAGAGAAAAACACCTTAACCTCATGATCTATGTGACTATTATTATTAGCTTCATAATCATCCTGCTGTGATGCTTTTCTTAAAACGACTATGTGTCTAAAGAATAATGTCTGCTTCTTCTCAGACAAGTACAATGCGAAAAACCAATACTGTACATACAAGAATAATGTGTAACCAAGAAAAAAGATAGACTCAGTCTGCTAGTCTGATGCACTGAAGATAACAAGTGTATTTACACAGGACTTGCTCATGAATATTAATTAGGTAACTTTAATGGACAGTCAAGTAAAGAGCTCTAGCAATGTCAGTGACCTAATTAATATTCATGAATCTCACAGTTCAAGCATTCAGTCAGTGACCCGCCCACTTGATCCTAAACTAAAACCTTAAACTAAACAACTAATCTAAAAACAAAACCTAAAACAAAGCTAAACCTGAGACCTAAAACAAAAACCCAACCCAAATCAATAAATAAAAGAATAGAATAAAATAGAGTAAAAGAATAATAAACACAGATTAAGCACTGGATGCTAATAAACTACGTTTAAAGATAATATCTCAAACGAAACTAAACCTGAAATAAAACCTAAAAACAAAACCTGAAACCTAAAGCCCAAAGCCAACCAATCAATAAATAAATAAAAATAATCATGAAAAACTAAATAAAATCAATTCAGCTTGAATTTAGGAGAAAGTAATCATGAAAACTGTCAAGAAATCACTAACTTAATCTGTGGAGTCTACTGGACTAAGGGAATATTCTTAGCTAAGAAAAATATAACACAAGGGCAAAATACATTTGATGTTTGTCTTTATCCAGTGACCTTAAAGTCCAGACTGCATTTGGCTCGCATATGTTTATTTAATATCACTTACAGTTTGTCTCTGAAACATCCTCCTTCATTAATACCATATGAGAGGCCTGAGAAAACTCAGGATTGTTGTCCAGTGAAAGCTTGCATTTTAATGGGCAATGAAATCTGGTTTCAGCCAAAATATAAATATTGCAGCCAACATGCGTCACGACTGTAAAAGCCCTGAAACGTCTCGAACAGGAACGCTGTTGTTTCTACCTGCATGAGGCTGTCCTGAACACTTAAATCACATAATAAGGGCCAGAAAGAGAAAGATTCAGATAAATTAATGCTGCCATCATTTGAAATCATTCATCTGGTTGCTAGTGTTGTGGTGCTATGTAGTACTGTCAGGACACAACTGTTTCCAGGTTTTTGTAAAGCATCAGGCTCCAGATCCCGCCCCTCTCCTGAACTGAAAATCCAGAGAGGGTGTCTAATTTGGAGGAAAATATGCTTTTATTGCACAATTGAAAATAAGCGCTTATTTTGAACCGACGCATCCCAAAGCACACTGAAATCCACCGTCTGACTTATCATCAAAACCGTATACAGTATCTTTCCCCGGAAAGTCATTTCCCACCAAAAATGGATTTAAAAGTCGATTTTCTAAGATGCTAATAAACTAATTCCAGCCTGACGCGAGGCAGAGCTTTTCAATTTCAGCTCGCTTTGCTCAGATTTGTTCTACATGATGACTGGAACACAGAAGGGAAATCAAACTCTCGCCATTTCAGGACAAAAAGACTTTCCTCATATTTGTCACAAAAGTAAATGACTGCAAAGTGAAAATACCAGCAAACAACATAATTTCTGGTATTATTATGCAGCAGAATGAATCACACGCATTAGTAAAGCCATTAAATGGTGTTAATTGCTGAAGTGTAAATAGCTGTAATGTTAATTACGATCATGACTGTAATAATCACACCTAAGCAAGGCGTGAGCACACACACACTGCTGCTGGTGATTGCAATCATTGGTAATTACAATGAAGTCTCTTTTTAAGTGTTCTGTTTCTCACATTGTTCAAGTAAATGACATTTGAGCAACTGAGATACCTGGAGACATTCACATGTGTCCTAAACGACTCTTTAAATGTCTGAGAACACAGCAGCAGAAAACAGCCTTCAGCTCTTTTTGCAGAATACATTTCTGTTCCTACATAACGTGTCTGTGAAATCATGTTTTCTGTATTTGTGGTGCAATGAATGCTCGTCATGTTTTTTCACCTTTTTAAGGCAAGACACCACAGGTGAACAGGGTAAAGATAATATAGTTAATATTTGAATAGATTTGCAGAACAGAGATTTTAACATTGGATAAACCAGGTAAAAAATGATTGCTTGATTTTTGCTTGAGGTACATTTTGCTACCTTGTGCAACATTGTTTGAGTAAAACATACAGATGAAGACTGAGTAAAATGTATTCAAGTATTGCAAAGTAAACTTCAAACGAATAAGTAGAAATGACTCCACTAACTCTAACTGGCCAAGTTAAATTTATATATTTGATTTAAAGAGTTGCATTTACAATGTTGTTTGAATTTGATGGGGTTTCTTCTCTTGAAATAACTATGTTTCTTATGTTTTTCTTATCTGTTATGTTTATTAGGGTTGTATGTCACATAATGTTGTGAAATTAACGTTTATTGCATATTTCAGTTTAATGAGTCACCATGATGGTGATTAGTGTTTATGTGAATGACACAGTGTATCTTCTATGTGTGTAAGTATTTAAAAGCTGTTTGTGATGGGCTTTGGTTAATCACATGACTTTCTCATCACCACCTGCATTTGGTGCTAATCAGTTTACACAGGTACAAAACAGATTATAGTACTTCAATAGGTTGGTATATTAACATTATATCGGTAAATAATTTTTTATTGTTTTTTTTCTTTTACAGTGTATGTTATTCTGGTGTTTGCCAGGTTGTTACTATTTTGTTCAGAAAGTATCAAAAACCACACGTTTAATAATTTCAAATCTTTCCCAAACACGTCTGCTTTCCAAAGCACATCTCGCAAAGATCAACACTAAATCAAACTTCAGCACCACCATACATGAGGTGCACCTGATCCAGGAGCTGTTCCTCAGATTTTATTAACCAAAAACCAGCTGCCAGGTGACCATCAAAACTGATCCAAAGTCAGCTGAGGTCATCTGCATAACAGTGTCCTTGAAAATAAGATGTCTTTCCATCTGTATTCAGCTCACAGCATCTCTGTGTGCAACTGAAGACAGTTCAACGGATTACAGACAAACCGCAAATATTTACACGCAAGACTTCGACCCAAAGGATGGATTGAGTCGAAGAGAATTTTGATATATGAAACAATGTAGAAAAGGACAAGAGATGATAATCGCTCACAGCATCATCATAAAGTCTCAAAAAGCCCAGGCAAACATCCTCAGGTCTGCCTTCATTCACTACAAGTTAAGCTTTATGCACAGCATCTGTGACACGCGATCAAAAATGATTTCAGCTCAATGCAGGTGAAGGTCTGGAAATGTGTTTCTGATATAATAGAACCCAACCATCTGGTTCATTTGGTATACAAATAAACTGATTATAAGCAGTAACATTTAAAGACAGACCAAAAATGAGCATCATGTACATTAAAAAACTACAGTACCCATAATCCACTTCCAGAAACAAGAGTTCACTCCATGTAAACAGTTGCTTCTAGTCTTCTTGCAAGCATCTTTTACACGTATCGATATATGCATGCAAGTTTTAACATGATAATCACAGGAGAATTAACATTATTCTACACAATGACAAGCTCAGTAGATAGACTAATGTTCAAACTATAAGTCTGGAGTCAGTAAGTTTTTGTAATGTTTTGAATTTAGCCTCTTCTGCTCACCAAGGCTGAATTTATTTGATCAAGAATATAGTAAAATTGTAAAATCTTATTACAATTTCAAATGGTGGTTTTCTGTGTGAATCTCTGTTAAAGTGTAATTTATTTATGTGATGCACAGCTGTATTTTCAGCATCATTCCTCCAGTCTTAAGTGTCACATGATCTTCAGAAATCATGAAAATATGATGATTTCCTGCTGAAGAAACATTTCTGATTATTATCAATGTTGAAAACAGTTGTGCTGCCCAATATTTTTGTGGAATCTGTTATAGAATTTATTTTTTAGTATTCACAGACAAAAAGAAAGTCACAAGAATTTGATTTATTTTAAATCAAAATCTTTTGTCACGTTATAAATGTCTTCACTGTCACTTTTGATCAGTGATGTCACTTCAGGAGGAGTCATGTGACCTGACACATACAGATTCAACACACACACAGAGACGGCTTTTAAAAGTGGATGAAAATGGCAAATTATTTCACAGCAGGACAAAATGCACAATTTCATCTAAATAAATTAAAGTGTGAATCTCGTGGTGAGGGTGACACCAGACACAAAGAACCTCTGACTGAAGCGCTAAATATGCAAAGAGAGAATTATGCTGGAATAGACAGGTGTGTGTGCTCGTGTTTGTGTTTGTGTGTCATGTTTAATTTCAATTTCACTGCATTCTGGGAGTGAAAGCAATTGATTTCTGGCTTGGGAGAAAAAAAAGTGATGAAAGATTCAGCTTTAATTGTGTTTCTGTACATCACTTCACAAACGAACCGATTCAACTTCAGCAAACTGATTCACTTCTCTGATAGTTATTGGTCTTATGACATAGCTATTTATCTGTTTGTTTGTTTAAGTAAATTACAATCTGTTAATTGTTTTAAAGGTTATGGCTGATAATCAATTTATGGTCAATATAAAAATTTTATGGTATAGAATTAATTATGTAGCTGCATGATGACTAAGTGATGTGTTTGCATGCTACTTTGTATTTATTAATTTATTTTTCATTGACTTAAAATGATCAAATTCATTTATTAAATAAATACATTCATTTCGTCATTTATGATATAGATAAAATACTAACTCCTTTTTAATAAACATGTTATTTTATTTTTTTAAAAACAATTATTTATTTTCGATTTAATTTTTTTTCTAATTAACATAAAAAAACTATAAAGTTTTTAAAGTGATCCATAAATCTCAGACTGAATTAAATGTAGTTTAATAGTTAGTTTCCCTGGGATACACACACACACACACATATTTTTCAAACGTTGTAAATACAGCAAAGACCATTGGATTATGTTTTACAAAAAAATAAAATTTCAGTCTTCCAACTTCAAATTATGGTTACAGTTGTAACACAATGTGTCCTTGTTACATTGTAATTATACATTTAAGTACTGGGTAATAATAATTAAATACACATACTATATGGCTAAGGTAACTTGCATGTGATTACACATAATTGTTATTATAATAGTAATTACATGTAACGTGTAACAAGGACATCTTTAAATAAAGTGTTGCTGTTGCTTTGCGATTTACTGTGAAAATTAGTAACAATTTCTGAGATAAAATTCTCTTTTCAGTGTGCGTGTAAATTCAATCTAGGATCACCGGTATAATAATACAGCTGCATGTTCTTCATGTCCTTGGAATATTTTGTATTCTGTGACACAGTCGGACAGACGGCAGAAAGAGCCGTGGGTAAACAAACACTGATGGAGCCCGGGGAAACAGGAACGGCCTCTCGTCTCATCGGCACATCTTGAGACGAGCTGCTTATCATAATCTATAACGTCCTTCAGCTGGAGTCAGATGAACGGAGGGAAGAGCCTGACCTCCCACAGAGAGACCGGCACGTGTCACTACCATCGTACGCCAAATACACGAAAACAAACAATGCAGGCATTAATGCGGCCCCAGACGGCGGTCGTGGCGTGTGGCCATGCATTCATCCTCTGCCATCAGCCAAACCTCGAGTTGAGTCTTCTGAAGCACAGTTTGCTGTTACATTATGCTTATTTCAGCTCGAGTCAGAGCGAAGAGTCATTTCAATGCAGCAGTATATAAAGTAATATCTATAAAGTGAGGAGAATGCAAACAAATCCAAACCGGATTGTACACTGTAAAAAATGACCGTGAATTTAACGGTAAAAGACTGTAAAAATGCTACAGTAAAAACCTTTTAAATGGTTAATGGTAAATTTCCCTACTATATACAGTGAAAAACTGTATTGGACATTACATGTAATTTTACGGTAGTATACCTCTTTTTTTTTTTTTTTTTTTACAGTAAATAACCATAAATTGCCATGCATTAACAACTGAACACCCATAAATTCCCAGAATTCACTGCGATACATAAAAAAAAAAAAATAATAATAATAATATATATATATATATATATATATATATATATATATATATATATATATATATATATATTTTTTTTTTTTTTTTTTTTTTTTTTTTAAATAACGCAGTTTTTTCTTATCAGTTTTGTATATAAAGGTTGTTACACCTTTTCAGCCATTTTTCTGTTAAAATAGCAAATGTGGATTTGGACATGCACTGAGGGCACCTGCGCCGTGCGCTTTACAGTTTGCGTTTAGATCGTTAAAATAGGGCCCTAATGTTGTTAAATGAATATTTATTACATTATTTCAGTTTCACATGTGTTAACATGATGGTGTTTAGTGTTTGTGAGTGTGAATGACACTGTGCATCTTCTATAAATGTTATTATTTAAAAGCTGTTTGTGATGGGCTTTGAACTTTGGTTCATCATTTGACTTTCTCATCACCACCTGCTTTTGGTGGTTATCAATGTATTACAAAGGTACAAAACAGATTTCAGTACTTCAATAGGTTGGTATATTAATGTGATGCTGGAGCAAAAAACCAGTCTTATGTATCACAGGTATATTTGTAGAAATAGCCAAAAATACATTGTATGCGTCGAAATGATTGATTTTTCTTTTATGCCAAAATCATTAGGATTAGCAATTCTACCTCCTAGCCCTAATAATAATAAATCAGCTGCTCATTGAGGAACATTAGGCTGCTTTTGGACGCAGATGTGACACACTTCACATCAGGAACTACAAGACAATAAGACAGAACTACACAGGTGCGTTCAATAAGAAAACGTGTGGTTTAAAACTCTCCGGTGCTTGTTTACTGGGCTCCTCAACCTTAGATCTGAGCAAAAGCTGTAGTGACTTTAAAACATGACAGAACCAAACGCACAGCTGTAAGAGCAAATACATGTGCGTTTATGGTGCTCGTGTTCAATTAAAAATAATCCTGTAGGTTTGAAGCAACTCTACAGTTGTAGATGGAGGAGGAACCTGCTCCGCTGCGGAGGAGAGATCTGAGAGAGGCTGCGTTAATATTTCATTCGCTTCTGCTCCAGGATCAGTGTGTGACGGAGAACATCAGATCAGATCAGATGAGCTGAAATATTCCTGCCGTCCGCTGGGGAGCCAATCAAGAGCATCACCTCTACACACAACACACACACTCACACATGCATACATATACACACACACACACACACAGACACACACATGCATACATATACACAGACACACACATGCATACATATACACACACACACAGACACACACCCGCAAATACACAGACACACACATGGATACATCATACATACACACACCACACACACTCATACATGCACAGACTCACTCACACATACTCATACAGAGACACAAAAATACACACATACACGCACGCACGCACAGACACACACATGCGTACACACACACACACTCTCTCTCACACACACACACACACACCAGCACTCACCACACACACACACACGCGCACATACACACACTCATACATGCACAGACTCACTCACACACACACACACATACATACACACACACACACACACACAAAAGCATACACAAGTACACACACACACACACACACACACACACATGCACGCATGCACACACACACGCATACACAGACACACACATGCATGCATACATACACCCACACACACACCAAACCACACACACTCATACATGCACAGACTCACTCACACAGACTCTCTCTCAAACACACACACACACACACACACTGAAACTCACAGGTTGATTGCTGCTAAACAACTCGCTGCAACATTCAAACTCTGAATGGCTTCACTATCAATGCCACAAACTCAGATTAACTGCTGCAAAACACTGGTCAACCCGGGGTTAAGAGTGCCATTAGCCCAGCATAAAAAGCCCAGCAGGACAGGTCAGCAGTTCAGCATTCATAAAGAGAAGAGAGTAGAAACACTGAAAGACGCTCCGTGACCTTGAGGCGAGGCGTGTGCATGTGAAAGCAGCTCTCAAACACACAAAAACTAATCAAGCTCATTCAGCCGCTGCAAAAACACACCGAATCACCACTTCACAAGATAGATAGAGAGACATCTGACCTGTACAGTGTGCTTATGCGCGCTTTTTAGACAATTTTGATATTTTTTTTTAATACACTGACATTCACACCGATGTATCCAAGTGCTTTTTTGTTGCAGATGCTATATGAGTTCAGAAAGATACCAGCAAATGTGTGAATATGCTGTGGTGTATTTTCCCACTGTCAGCTTATTATTGGCAACATATCATCAAAATATCCAAGAAGAAGAAGAAAAGCAACACTATCTAGGACATTAATATGCAAGCCTGTGCTAACGGACTCGGTTTGTGCAGTACTATCTAAAGTAAAATCACATGTGAAAAGATAAATAATCATCTTTATATCGATCGGAGAAAAGATGAGATCTGAGGCTGTATTCACATTTAATCTTAACTGAAATGCTCATTTGGAAAATTATTTCATGAAAGCATTCTTATTCTTAATTTTGCAAAACTACACAAAACTACATACAGATGCTTATATATTTTAATGAAATACATATTTTTTTTTAAATGAAAACATGTATGTGTGTGTGTGTGTGTGTGTGTGTGAGAGAGAGAGAGAGAAACTACATACAGTTGCTTTAATGACATGAATAGCTGCAGGTTTATTCGGCTGCTGTCACTTTAAGACATAATGCACTGGTCAAATACATGTATATCAGATTTTGTTCCTAACATTTAGTTTTTTACATGAATATTAGCCTAGATGAGCATTTTGATATTATTGTGTGTATATTTGACCAGTATACTTCTGTGTGTGCATTGACCAAGTCGTATTGCGCGATTATTTTGTGGTTAAATTACAAATAATGCAGGATCGTAATCACTGAATCTTGGACTACATAGAAACAGATGAGCAAGATCCACTAAATCAGACTGCTCTCTTTCCAAAACCAAAGAAATTCAACCAGAAATGACTGTGAAAAAGTGGGGGGAAAAACTAAAGATTCTTGTGGAGCAAAATGCAAACAATCTTACACTCACACTAGAAAAAAATACAGAGACAACACACAAAAACACTTTTTTAAATCCATTTAGCTGGTGAAGAGGGTTTATGTGTTTGCTGACACGCATGAAACACACACACACACACACTCCTGAGCCGCGGCTCTGCCAGCACACACTCACACTTCAAACGGCAAACACATCCATGAATGCATGTCAGGAGATCAACCGCGGGCCAATCCTGCAGAGACGCTCTTTCTGCATGTTAGATTAGAGCGCTGCCCTCGTCTGATTGGACGAACATGCATGTGATTCACATCACATCAGCCAATGGGATCAAAGGGCCAAAAATGGTTGAGAGGGAAAAAAAAACCCCGAAGCCAAATGGAAAGTCAAAACTGCTGGTTTCTCAAGAACCGCATTATTCAGTCGCCTCTTGAGTTTCCTAGAAAAATATTCAATACTAGTTTTCCTATACATATTTTTTAATGCCAAATATTACAACAAAGCTGAGTTATTTGTTATTTCAGAGTTATTTTAATCAATATTTTATGGTCTATTAAAGGTACAATCTAAATTCATTACATCTCAAATAAAATAATAATTTAATTATTTACTAAAAATACCTTTGTTAGTTTTTTAAAAATGATATATAATGAAAAACTTTTATACATGTATAATAAAATCAAATATATATATTTTTTAAATGTACATTATTATAATTCTTATAATTATTCTGTTTCTCGTCAGACATTCGAAATGAGCAACCATCTGCAGTCATGTATTAAACAATAAATTAACAAATACATTAACCGCACTTCTGCTACTTGTGGCTTCATTTCACCACAGTGAATGATTAATATTGATCAGAAGAGGCGGCAGGCTGGCTGTGGATCAATGACGTGGTGTTAATTAGCAGCGCGGCCTGCTGGGAAACGTCTGACGGCAGATGAAGAGCTGCATGTGTGACGCTGCCAGAGACATGCGTCTCACGAGAGACATCAGTCCGTCAGCTCATGTCTGACACGATCCCACATTACACTACATGGAAAGAATTAGTCGAAGCTGATGACGTGCTACTATCTCCAAACATCAGCGCTGAGATCAGACGTCAGCTGCTGCTCTCACTGGATCTCAGACATGCAGCATTCTGGCCGCGTTCACATGCACTGATTTCCATCAGAATTAAAGAATCAGATCTGATTGCAGATTCTGAAAGGTCTGTTTAGTTGCATGCTAAGACTTTGCACATATTCAAATTAAAAGCGCAAATTGCGTCGCTCAATTTTTTTTTTTTTTTTTTTACATTTTATGTGAAAAAAAAAACATTTCCATCATATTTATATTATTTTAAATTAATATTATTTTCATTCGTTATATTATATGCTTATTTTTTTAGAACATTCATGTTCTGCTATATATATATATATATATATATATATATATATATATATATATATATATATATATATATTATACATACACACACACATACATAATTTCTGACATTTATATATAATTTACTACGTGTGTAACAAAATTATTTTTTGATGATTTTTAGAATTAATATTATTTTTTTCCCTTAATTTATTATATATATATATATATATATATATATATATATATATATATATATATATATATATATATATAATAATAAAAACATTCTTCTTTCTAAAGTTAGAAAAGAAGAAAATATCATTTGAGAATATTTTATTCTTAATAATGCTTTGCGAATCAAGTCTGCTTAATATGTATTATACATATTATATGTTCAGAAATAATTAGTGCTGTCAAACGATTAATCGCATCCAAAATAAAAGCTTTTGTTTACATAATATATGTGTGTGTGTGTACTATGTATATTTATGTATATATAAACACAAACACATGCATATAAATATTTAAGAAATATTTTATGTTTACATATTAAATATATTTATATATAAGAATATGAATACATAAATATATAACTGTGTAAATGTTTTACAAATATATACTGTATGTGTGCGTATTTATATACACGACTTCTGGTCACACGTGAGCTTTGATCATTCTTTTCCCTTTACTGTTATCATTGGCATATTGTCAAAGTGTCTAATTGTAACGTTCGGTAATATTTCTATTTCAAATCGCTATTCCTCAATTTTTTTTAAATAAAATCGTGGCAAAACATTAAATTCAAATTAATCGTTAAAATCTGAAAAACCGCCCAAAGCACAACCAGATTCAACATCATCATCCATGAACTTTCAAAGACAAATGAATGCTGGACTCCTAAAACGGACTCGACTAGATAAAGCAGACTGAATATGAGCTACAATCAAGCTCTTTTACCTGAGGATGAGGAAGATGAGGAGGAGGTCAAGAAGAGCCAGCAACGTCACCATACATGGAGAGACACAGAGAGCGTTTGATTAGCCGTGAGTTATGATCACAATAATGAGACATAAATATTCATGTGCGTATCGTGTCCCCGGCGGGACAGTGATTCGTGATGTTGATTGTTAAACTGATAATCAGGATCCTCCCCAGGAGAACATCAGCGCATCTTCAGATATTATTCAGCGCCGCACATCATTATGATGCTGTAAGTCAATAAGCACACTGTGTGCAAACACACACACACACACACACACACAGAGCGTTTGAGTCTGTAAACATGCACTGATGACACTTCATCTACACAAAAACGGCTAAACATCAGCTAATGCTAATCTCCTGCAGCTTCAGACTCATATTGAAGGTAGGGATATATGCTGGTATCAGATTTTCCTCTTGCGATTAATTGCTAATTATTTTATCACGATAAACGGTATTATCACGGTATTGAAATGTAGTTTTTTTTTTAAATGGTCACAATACAGTATAATAGGATAAATAACTTTTTTCTTATAACAAACATAACTGAACATTGAAGTGTAATAAAGAAATATATAAAAATATATCAAGTTAAACATTTTACACAGATTAAAGTGCAAACGAACTAAGACCCACTGGTATTACTTTACAACAAGACCTCATTAGTTAACCCTTAACATTTACAATGAACAATAGCTACGTTTGCTACACAAGTTATTAATCTTGGTGAAAAATTCTTAGTTCATGTTAGCTTATTAAATAATACAGTTGCAACTTTAGATTTTAATGTGTTATTAATACTGGAATACCTAAGACGAATGAATGTTCAGAAGAATTTTTCAATGGCAGTTTATGTTAACTAATGAAGCCCTAATGTAATTTGTAAAGAAGAATTTCAAACAATATCTAGGGCATGTTGTAGTCCAGATTAAAATGACAAAAAATAAATAAATAAAATAAATAACCTATTGAGTCTAAACACTTAAGTATTTGTTGCTGTGATGAACATTATAGCAAATACACAAATCTGAATGTCTTTTTAAAGATATTTAAATATGTTTAGAAAGTAGCGCTGCTTTATTTATGGGGTTTCCAGGGTAAAGGTTGCATTTTCTGCAGTTTAGCGCCATCTGCTGTCAGCAGTCAGTCACTCTGTTTATATCAGAGCATTTATTTTGATTTTATTTATAATATTTCATTTATCCATTACATAATATAGAATGTAAATTTATTACACCTAAAATTATTAAATTAAAATGTTGTATTAATTTACTATAATACATGTATGTGTACAGTGGACTGATACATAATAAATCTATAATAGTAATTTATATATTATATATTTATATTCAATAAAGTCTATTTAATATATAAATTAAATAGACCTCAAGGAGCACTTTGATCTAGTTAAACCACAGATGCACTTGACGTCCGTCTGACCATGTGACGTGACTCAATCGACAGCGTCTCATAAAAGCCACATCAAAGCAGATTCCCCACACGAGTTATATCCCACAGTTCAGTGCAGCACCGCACGACACAAGTCACAGATTCATGAACCACCATCGCTAGGATTCCTTCCCGC
Source organism: Carassius gibelio (assembly GCF_023724105.1). Classification (NCBI taxonomy): domain Eukaryota; kingdom Metazoa; phylum Chordata; class Actinopteri; order Cypriniformes; family Cyprinidae; genus Carassius; species Carassius gibelio. The sequence continues at coordinate 27,051,907 of NC_068378.1, read as the reverse complement.
TGACGCACGGATCTGAAACCAGTCTCAAACGGGACGAAAGCAGGACGAGACGCTCCAATCATCCGGCAGAGATCATGATTACAGTCTGGACAGATGACTGATTTGACCACCAAACTAAACAAAAGACTCCAGTGACACAATCACGCCATACATGAACACCAGCCTTCGTTACTATCACTGAGATACTTTATTAAGATTTTTTATTTTATATTTTTCATTTTACTTAGTTTTAGTACTGTTGTTGTGTTTTTGTCATTTTTAAGTAGTTGCCTATGTGTGTGAGAGTATTTTTATTAATGTATATCAAATTAAAATGTAAATAATAATTTAGTAATAATAGTTTTTTTATACATTTATACAAAAAAACATTTAACATTTATATTAGAAATTAGATTAATAAATGTATATATTTATTTTATATGAATATTTATTAATTGTATTTATATAAAAAATATTTTACATTTAAATAATTGTATGTCTGTTATTAGTAATGTATCTATTTATTATTTATATTAAATTATGCAAGTGGATGAATGACACATTCACTCCATACATGAATACCAGCCTTATTTTAGTATCACTTAGATACTTTATTAATATTTTGAATGTTTATATTTTTATATTTTCCATTTTCATTTTAGTTAAAGTTTTAGTACTTTTGTTTTTGTCATTTTTAGTAGGGGTGTATGTGGGTGTGTGACTATATATATATATATATATAAATATATATGTGTGTGTGTGTTTGTGTGTGTGTGTGTGTGTGTCTGTGTCTGTGTGTACATATATATTTGAATTACATGAAAAAGGTCTTTATTTTTTGTAATTTAAATAAAAAAAGCTAACTTTCTTATATTCTAGATTCATTGCACACAAACTGAAATATTGCAAGAGGTTTTTGGTTTTAATTCTGATGGTTAGGACTTACAGCTTAGGAAAATAGAAAAATCTGTATCTCAATATCTCGGGAGAAGTGTCAGAAGACATATATATACGTTATAAATTATTTCTAAACGCAGCCTTGGTGAGATGAGTGTATAATAAAGTCATAAATGGTGTAATTTAGCCACATTTATGACTATTTTAACCCCAGTCTAGGGACCCTACAAACACACACGCATACACACACAGTTTGAGAATACATGCGGTCTGAAAGCTCAAGTACAGTAGAAGCGTGACGAGGACTGTGACCAATGCGATTCGACGAGCTCATAAGAGACATGATTCGATCAGCAGAAGAGTGTGACTAAATCTGTCCCGATCACACACGCTGATGCCGGAGTAAAGCATAAAAAAACAGAATGACTACCAGAACAAACTACTGCAGAGAATTAATATTAGAATTTAAATAAAAATTTACCTTTCTATTACTTAAATCTTCATCAAAATGTAAATACCCAAACACATTATCTGCAAAAGGATTCATGGAATCACTGAAAGCAACTTGAATTGAATATGAATTGAAGCAACAAAACACTACAAATGTGTGTTAGTCTGAAACATGAATGTGATATTGAGCTGAAAAAATCTAAATGGACAAACAGAATTAACCCCCCACCCACACACACACACACACACACACCTCAATCAGCACTGTAATAATTCCCAGTATCATTATGAGGAACATGGACGCTGAGCAGAGATATGACACTGAATATAATGAGCCTATTTTCCTGCCTTGAGGAATATGCAGAGAATTAAATTAATATTATGACTTGTTTGATTCTCTTTGTCTGTACTGCATTAATTGCAGAGAACTGCTGTGACCTTCACTGCACAATTACATCTCCATCACTGCAATTACACACGTTAGACGCCACTGCTGGCATCCCATAATTCCCCACTGCACCACCAGTCACAATGAGGGAGGTACATGCATGCTTTGCACCTCTAACTATCCAATAAATCCAACATCAATGAGTAATATACATGTTTATAATAATAATATTAACAAATATTATCCACTCTGAGCCAGAGACATCATATTAATCAAAATTATTCATCGTTTTCAACCACATAATGTTTATTTTAAGTTTCAGACTTTTAAAAGACACATAAGATCTAGCAAAAAATTATAACTGGGAAAATTAGGGGTCAGGGCTGATACCGATACTGATTATTACAGCTCAAGTACACTGATAACCGCTATTTCGAACCGATATATGTATGTCAGGTGTAAAAATTAAAATTAAGAATAACGAGGGCTCTAACAAAAACTGCTTTTCAATTATTTTATTGGCAAACCAGTTATCAAAATGACCGATAACCATAAAAAAAGCTCAATATCGGTGCCGATAATCGGTTGACCCCTATGTAAAAACATACTGATGTATATGGAAGCAGCAATAACGTTCCCAAGGCTCTCAAGTCTTACACATTCACTGTGAGACACATGCATTTTAACCAGTTCACATGCCACACCTTGTGTTTCTCACACTGAGAAATAAGGGATAATTTGATTTGATGATTTGTTGTTTCTGTGTAAATTACATGATCCTGCTGCAAGCATGTCCGTTACTAGACAGTGAGAGCTGATGTTGGTGGAATACAGTCGAATTTGTGCTAAATCATTACTGACACGGCCAAAAACTGTCCAACTGCGTAGCTTTGGAAACCGGAAACTAGAGATGTATTTCATTATTTATTTAAATGTTTCATACATTTGTATTTCTGAATTACATAAAACTACTTATTTTATTTGGATGAATTTGTCTGTCTTTAATCAGATTTACCAATTGTTATAATTTCTATTTGTGCTGTTCAATTATGAACAATAGATCAAATTGAACTGCTGAACTGAGTTATGCTATGAATAACTGAGTGATATAGTCTCACTCCAAACTTAATAAAACTTGAGGGCCCTGTGATCCTTACAAATATAATTTGACAACATGTTTTATTGATATCATATACAGATAGTGTACTTAACAATAAAGTTTACTCTATTCTTCTCCCTGAAACATAATTTAATGGCTGGAGAGGATAAATATACGTGTTTGTAAATCCCAAAGCTCGCATTCAGCATGAACTAACATTACCCATTACAGATTAACTAACATGGACATTATAACGGTGTTTAAAACACCAAATACATTTACATGCACGTATTAGAGAATCAGAATAGCAAATATTTTATAATATAATTAGCATGTTTGTGAATATTTTGAATAAAAATGAAATATTATAGATATTATTTAATGAAATAAATATTTTAAATAAAACTATTATGAAATAAAAGTGATACATCACTCATTCACCGCTTTTGTGGCTGCTGTGTTTCATTTGGCAAGCAAGAGGTGTTGCCATTGGAAACAACAAGGTGATACATTGTAATATTACAGTCACCTAAAAAACTCAAGCAATATTCTCAATATATAATATACTCAAGTGTGAAAAGGCTAATGTAATATAAATTAATAATACATACATTTATAATAATGAGTATTAAAAATATTATTTATATAATGTTATAAATATATAATTTACATAAAAAAATAATTTATATTTTATTTATTTTAGAAAAACTGCATGCATAATATAAAAAATAGTATCTAAATTAAATAAATAACTATGCACAATGTTACTTGAATAATCGTATAAATTAATAAATATAAGTAATGTGTACATTTTTTGTGTTGTAAAAAAATTATAAAATGATTATTTAAATTTTAAAAGTAATGAATATAATTAACTTTAAAACGTTTAAATGTAAAATGTTTAATTATAAAATACTTTATACATAAAAGTAAATAAATCAAAGGTATAAGTCATATAAATATATTATTATTATTATTATTATTATTATTATTATTATTATTATTATCATCATTATTTACATTTTAAATGTAAATTAATTTAATTTAAAAATAAATACCAACAGAAAATATGGTAACACATTATATAATATTTATTCATCTTTGTTCGCATTAGTTAATGAAAATACAGATGTACACTCTTATTTCATGTTAATTCACATTGGATTGACTGATGTGAACAAGCACAGCTTTGTATTTTAATAATGCATTAGTAAATTTTGAAATTAACGAACTAAAATTAATGAAGTATTGTTCATTTTGAGTTCATGTTAACTAATGAACCTTATAGCAAACTGTCACCGAAAATATTATGTACATTTATTTATAAATGTATATTTAAATGCATATTAATATTGCATTAGAAACATTAAGTGTGACTTATTTCTCACAGACAACTGAGCAGCATCATGCATTCCAGCTAAACGAAAAGAGACACACGAGACATTCACTCTTCCAACATTAAAGCAGCTCTTAGAATAAAAGCATCTGATCGAAACGTGCCACAGAGTACAGGATGATGCAGCAGATACGGCTAAAAGACGGAAACCCAACAGTCAACAGAGAGCAGATTCACTAACAGCTCTCAGGACGAGATGCATAATGTGTTTTCCTAATTAAAATACCACTGTAATATCATGAGATGCAACAGCACAAATATACCAACAAAACTACAACAATTACACTGACGTCTCAAACGAGCCACAAACTCCCTGTGAGTGAGTCATTTGATTCAGTGAATCAGTTCAAACCAAAGAATTCAGTCTGATTCAACTGGTGTGTGTGAATCATTCAAAAGAAATGTTCATTAATGAACCACTTGGTAATGACTTGCTGTTCTTTTTAATGACTGAATAAATACAGCTTAAATTCATTAAAAAGAAATGCACTGTGATTCAATAATGAGAATTTGTTAATGAGTTCAGCTCCGTTAATGGAACTCTATATATGAGATATAAATACACTAATTAAAATAAATAAATATATAAATAAATGCATTGAAAAACACACTAATTTAACGATTCAGTTCACTCAAGTGATTGGTTTGTGCAGTTCTTTATAACAAAGAATAAATAAACATTTTTATTTAAATTCTAAAATAATTAAAATTGTTATTTAATGTAAATGAATAATAAATACATTATAATGATTTTTATTATAGTTTTTTTCTTATTTTGCAATTTGAATTTATAAACAAACACATTTTACATTCAAAAAGATTCATTAACAGTGCATTCATACATGAAATGACCCGTTAGTGCAGTTCTTTATAATGACAAACAAAACAAATATATTTTAAATTAATTAAAAACGATGTTTAATTAACAGCTAATTTATGAATGAATTGCTTGGTTAGTAAATAAATGCACATTATTAATTATAATTATTTCGTTTGATTATTAATTTATTCCTTATTAACTATTTTATCATACCAATAGTTACAATAAGCGTAATATAAAATATTTACATTTATTGGTACTTTTTATATATAAAATTTTATAATTATTAAATTTTTATATATGCATTTACAAACAACCAAGTTTATAAATAAATACATTTTACAAAAAAAACAACAACAACTAAAAGATTCATTAACGGTTCATTTGTTTTCACTTATTGCAGTTCGTTCAAAGGAATCACTTCAGGCAGATGATTCAGAGTCGACTCTAAGTGACTCTGCAGCGCTGAATATGAGCGTATCTCTGACAGTGAGTGTTAAACGTGATAAACGATCTGGTGCTTGGGTCCTGCCTCCTGCAGAGACACGATGAAGAGCGTCAGATAACCTGCCACATTATCAGCTCTTCACTTCACGTTCTACATCATAGCACCTATTTACAGCTGTGAGCAGACGAGAGAGATCCAGAGCCGGACTGCGTTCCTGACCTCGTCAGAGAAGATGATTATCACTCATCCTCCAGACAAACCGCAGGCTTGATTTACAGGCAGACAATAGAATAGAACAGAACAGAACAGAACAGAATAGAACTACAAACCAGTTAAATAATATAATGTAATAAATTTAATTTAAATAAACAAACAAACAAAAACAGGATTATATTCTTTATCCTTTATGCAATATATTCCATGACTAAAAATAATTCCAAATAAGTTAAAAGAGTTAAATAATTGGTTTATTTGTACATTTCCAAATATGTACAGTATTAAAAAATAATTATTGTAAAATAAAAATATATTTAAGTCGTAATATTTTTACTAATAAATAATACGATTATTTATTTATTAGTTTAAATACTAATAACATTAGTTATTATAAATTTATTATACATTTTCTATTCAATTAAAATTATAATATGTATTAGTTTGTGGTTATTTGTTATTTAAAAATGTAAACTTTATTTACATTTAAAATATAAACAATGTAAATATTTATTAGAATTTATATATATATATATATATATATATATATATATATATATACACACACACAATAATAATAATAATAATAATAATAATAAACAATAATACAATAATTTAATAATTTAATAATAATAAAAATATTGTAGTATTATTATACTTAATAATATTATGGTATTGTTATAAATATATTTACTGTTCATCTATATTCAACAAATGTTATTTAATTAATTGTATGTATTTTTAGCAATTCTATTTTATTTTATTTACACATGGAATATATTGCAGAATGGTTATGAACAACTGTTTTTATTACTTCATATTTCTTTCTTTTTTATTTTATATCTTTATTTTGGAGCTCGACAGCCTCTGTCCTCGATCACTTTTATTATATCGAAAAGAGTTGCCATTATATTCTTGAGAAACACACTTTTTGTGCTCTGCTGAAGAGAGGAAGTCATATGGGTGCGGGTGAGAAAATGATGACAGATCTGTTGATTTTGGGCTGAACTCTGGCTCTAATGATGAACTGAGAGCGAAGCACCTGCTTTAATGGAGCTGTTGACGTGACGTCCCTGAACACATGCAGAAAAATGATGAATCTCCTGTTTGTGCCCCAGCGAGGCCTGCAATACATCTTCATTTCTGCAGGTTGTTATAAATGTCACTTAATGAAAAACATCAGAGCAGATGACAAATGCGTCGGCTGACGGTAAGAAACGGAGTCGTTTAACGAGCCGCGGCTGATTCACGGTTTGACAGAAACACAGTATTTCACTACATCACATCAGACTCTGTCCTGGGCTTTTCTGCAGAGACATCGTGAAACCCTGCAGTGATTCCTGAGAGACATTCATCTCGGACTTTATCTCCTTTAATTTACACAGAATATTTTCCAGAATGAATATAGTTTGTGTATTTATTTATTTATTGTTAAGTATCTTACATTATATTTAGACATGGAATATATTTTAGAATGCATATGAAATACTTATATTAATTTATTAATTTATATTTAAGTACCTTATATTTCGAAATAGAATATATTTTAGAATGCATATGAAATAATTATATTAATATATTTATTTATAAGTATCTTATATTTAGAAATGGAATATATTTTAGAATGCATATGAAATAATTATATAAATTTATTAATTTATTTATATTTAAGTATCTTATATTTCCAAATGGAATATATTTTAGAATGCAAATGAAACAATTATATTAATTAATTTAGATTGAAGTATCTTATATTTAGAAGTGGAATATATTTTAGAATGCATATGAAATAATTATATTAATTAATTAATTTAGATTGAAATATCTTATATTTAGAAGTGGAATATATTTTAGAATGCATCTGAAAAGCTTATATTAATTAATGTATTTATATTTAAGTGTCTTATATTTAGAAATGGAATATATTTTAGAATGCATATTAAATAATTATATTAATTAATTAATTTAGATTGAAATATCTTATATTTAGAAGTGGAATATATTTTAGAATGCATCTGAAAAGCTTATATTAATTAATGTATTTATATTTAAGTGTCTTATATTTAGAAATGGAATATATTTTGGAATGCATATTAAATAATTATATTAATTAATTAATTTAGATTGAAATATCTTATATTTAGAAGTGGAATATATTTTAGAATGCATCTGAAAAGCTTATATTAATTAATGTTTTTATATTTAAGTGTCTTATATTTAGAAATGGAATATATTTTAGAATGCATATGAAATACTTATATTAATTCATAAATGTATTTATATTTACGTTTCTTATATTTAGAAATGGAATATATTTTGGAATGCATATGAAATACTTATATTAATTTATTAATTTATTTATATTTAAGTATCTTATATTTCCAAATGGAATATATTTTAGAATGCATATGAAATACTTACATTTATTAATTAATTTATTTATATTTAAGTATCTTATATTTAGAAATGGAATATATTTTAGAATGCATATGAAATAATTATATTAATTAATATATTTATTTATAAGTCTCTTATATTTAGAAATGGAATATATTTTAGAATGCATATGAAATACTTATATTAATTTATGAATTTATTTATATTTAAGTATCTTATATTTCCAAATGGAATATATTTTAGAATACATATGAAATACTTACATTTATTAATTAATTTATTTATATTTAAGTATCTTATATTTAGAAATGGAATATATTTTAGAATGCATATGAAATAATTATATTAATTAATATATTTATTTATAAGTCTCTTATATTTAGAAATGGAATATATTTTAGAATGCATATGAATTACTTATATTAATTTATGAATTTATTTATATTTAAGAATCTTATATTTCAAAATGGAATATATTTTAGAATGGTTACGAAATACTTATATTGATTAATAAATTATGAACAACTGTTTTTTTCATCAGCTAACATTAAAAACTATTAATAATGTAAAAATTATTTAAGGAATATTTAATAATGAATTTTAACTTATTAAAAAAATTTTTTTAGAACTGTTACATTCAAATTTGAATTGCAATTTTGCATCGGATTTAAAATGTATTTCTTATTTTATTTTAAAACACAGGATTTCCAAAACTAAAATGCAACAAAGCATTTAAAAATTGATAGATTGTGCAGCATTAACATTTATCTTTCTTTTTTTTTATGTGGAGCTACTCTGAAACTGTATTATAAGTAGCGCTTTAGAAATAAATATTACTTGACAGCCTCAAAAATAGTAGTATAGCGCAATGCAAATATAATTAGCCATGCAATGAAAGTACATTACGTACTGAACAATGTCTTGCTTAATCTGTTGTCTTATATAATTAGTTAAGAGTTTATATAGTTTTTATAGTTTGTATAGGAATCTCTATCGCCCCCTAGAGTTTGGAGGTTTGATATCCAACGCCGTAAAACAAAATCAGACATCATGCAAGTATTTCTGTCTTCAGATAAAACTTCACAATCAGATTCTCTTTCATCTTTGACATTTAAAGGACGAATAAAGAACAGTTAATAAGCTCCAAAACTTTAGCATTTCAGCACAAATCTCCAGCGAGACGTTGCGCTTTAACCAGCGATGCCTTTAATTTACTTTACTCTGACAAATTAACTCCTCGGTCCCTCGGTGCTCAAGAACCCCAACAAATTCTCCTCGTGTGAGATCCCGCATGGAAATAATCCCGATTCTGGCTTTCCGAACAGCAAAAGAGTTTTAATAAGCAATTAAAGCCTTCAATAGGAGCGCCTAATTAAAGGCATGTTAAACAAACAGTTATGAATACAGAAGAAATATTGACAATGGTTTAGGTGCCGCATGCTCACGAGGGAAAACCTGAGCTTATTAGAAAGCATGAAATTAATTTCTCCTCGTTCAGTGAGAAATCCCTCCTGCGCCGCTATAACGAACGAACGCATTTTAGGATGTGAACGCCAGCATCTTTTTGTTTGTTTGTTTTTTTAAAGAAGTCTCTTCTGGTCACCGAGGGTGCATTGATTTCATTTAAAAAAATAATAAAATAAAAAAAAAAACAGAAAAGACTAAAAATGTTGAAATATTATTGCAAAGCAAAATAACACATTACTCCAGTCTTCAGTGTCACATGATCCTTAGAAATCATTCGAATTCTAACAATATACGTTTAAAAGTTTTGATCAGTATTTTTTATATAAATATTGTTATAAAATATTTATATTTTTAATAAATGCACTGTGTGTGTACACACAGTATGAAGCACTAAACAGGAAATTATGATATAAAATCTAAATATGCGAATGTAAATTGTGGATAATATATATTTAATTTAATATATGTATAAATAAGAAGATCTATTGGCAAGTCTGAAAACATATATAAATCGGAATATAAATATAAAAATGTAATTATATATGTAAATTATGAATATGTAGTTAGAATTCTAAATATATAAAGATGTATATGTATATGTTCAGTATATCCTACTGAACCTGAGAGCCGTTATATCGGATCGAACAGACTTCCGTCTGAAAACTGTAGTAATGATGCTGAAAATACTGCTTTTGACCACTAGTGTGTGTGTGTGTGTATCTCTCCCAGCTCAAAAAGTTGTGAGGCTCAAGAAAAAGAGTAAGCTGAGCTCATGAAGAACGAGCAGCCTCTCTCTCTGATCGCAGTGAGTCTTGTGTTAGCGGTTCAGGGGAGCGCCGCTTAGGAACCACTTTACATTATTACATTAGCTACTTGCTAAACAGAGCCTCTCAAATAGCTTTTCCACACGAGCCGTTTATTCAGCTGGAGCAAACCCGGCTAAGTGCCGCTCTCCAGGGCTTCACGCAGAAGTGCGCCTCCATCCGCCGGGAATCAATACACAGCACTCGCGGTCCGAAAGCAGATCGGTGTAATTAATTTAGCCGCGGTGCGAATGAAAATATCAGAGGGAGGAAAGGACCGGCCAAATCCAGAGGTGAGGGGTCAAGAGGAACGGCACATGCACACAGTGAGAGTTCCCTCACACAAAACACAGAGTGAAGACGTTACAATACGTTACGTAAACGTTACAATGTTACATTTTATCATTCGTTCAGTTGGCTTTTCGCAAAGCAATTTCAAAATGTAACAAGATGGGTTTATGCAAGTCAAATGTGGGTAAAACCACTAATGTAGAAAATATAAATAAACAGGTAAAAAAATAGTAAATAAAATAAAATAAAATGCACTGTATATAAAAAAATCAAGAGAAGTTATCCAACTGTATTAAAAAGTAACACTGGAACAATTTAATAGCATGATTGTCATGTTCACTTTATTTATTTAGTTTCATATTTTCATTTTATTTTTACATATTTCATTATTTTGTTACATATACACGCATACAATAAATAATTTGTTATATTATTATTTAATAAGTATATTATTTTTTATAATTTTAGTTTTTTATATGTAAGAAATATTATAGAAAGACTGTAATTTTAAAAATGTTAGTTTATTTTGAAATATTACAAATATTTTGAAGCACTTTATCCACAACAATATTCAAACTTTATTTTATTGTAATTTTTTTAAGAATTAGGAACATCCATGAATTAAAATAAGATTAAAATAATCCATAGCAAGACTATTTTTGTTAATATTATTATATAAAATAAAGTAAAAATATGAAACTAAAAAAAATAAAGTGAACATAATCATGCTATTAAATTGTTCCAGTGTTACTTTTTAATACAGTTAGATTACCGCTCTTAATTTTTTTTATTTATACAGTGCATTTTATTTTATCTTTTTTTTACCTGTTTATTTATATTTTCTACATTAGCAGTTTTACCCACATTTGACTTCCATAAACCCATTTTGTTACATTTTGAAATTGCTTTGCGAAAAGCGAACTGAACAGATGATAAAATGTAACATTGTAACATTTACGTAACGTAACATCTTCACTCTGTGTTTTGTGTGAGGAAACACATAAAATGTTTTTTGTTTTTTTTTTTATCCACCAAAGAAATCACTTTCCTTCAGCAAGCAGACAGGGAACACTAATTAAATACACAGGGTCATTTTGATTTCGTGTTGACTTTAAACAACATCAAACACACACAGAAATGTCTCTTATTTTTCCTTCATATTCTCATTTCATGCTTTTTTTTCTCATATCATCTGGTTCCTGCTGTGTGTGTTTGATGTTGTGCTGAAACAAAAGTCAAAGCAGTGTAAATTAAATCCAGTGTAAATCCATACGTTAAAACAGGAACATCATCAACATCCTCACATTCTCCAGTGGCAGACGCAGAACTACAGCAGATGAAATAACATTCATCCCAGTTATTCATCATCATACGTGTGATTCATACACAGAGGATCGTCTTCAGGCACCGAGATTCACTTCTGATTCACACAAAAACTCCATGAATTTGATTATTAGACAGCGCTCACATCTATAACAATATTCATAATTTTACTGTATAGCTGAATCCCCTTTTTTAATTTACAAATTTAGGAATTTCAGTAAACTTCATAGATTAAAATAAGATTAAAATACATAGCAGGACTATTTTTATACGTAGGTAATTAAAACTAAAACCATTGAAAAAATTTGTTGTTGTTGTTTGAAAATAAAATGAAAAAATATATTGTCAAGTCAAAATTTTGCTTCATTTAGTTGAACTTGTACTATAATAATAAAATACAAATAAATAAATAACAATAAAATACAAATTAATGTAATCTAAATAGAAATGTTAAAGAAAAACTAAATAGAAATGTTAAAGATAAACTACTTGCAAATATTAATAAAAAGCTAGAATCTCAATGAACCTAAATGTTTTTTTTTTTTTTTTTTTTTTTTAAACAATCAATTATTTTAGATCTTGGCACACATATAAAAAAAAAGAAAAAAAAAGAAAAGTAGATTCATAGTAAAAATGTGCAAAGAATTTTTACAATTTCAATGATTTCCTTTTTTTTTGCTGTCTGTGTGAATTTAATCAAAAAATATAATTAATTTTGTTCATTTATTAATTTGCGTTGTTTTAAAAATTAAAACCCAACATTAAAAATAATCTCACTTAACCCCAATTAAGTTTATTTTAATAAAGTTTCACAAAATCCATTTT